>NW_018404503.1:83200-106876 GCF_002113885.1 Mizuhopecten yessoensis
TTGTTACACCTCAAGTGAATTTCTAGCTATTTGATTGGTTGGGAGAAAATTAAACAAAAATCTCTGTCACCCTCCGAAAATACATTGGTTTTAAGGGGCGCGGGTGATATTGCCATGAGACAGTGAAAAATATCACATGCGCAAAAAATGTGCGTGCACCGCTTTGTTTCCCCACCGTGATGGTCATACGAACGTTTGACGGCAACAGCCAATTTCATCAAGCGCCGGTGCGATAGCGATTGTAAACAGCAGACTATCAACAAACAAGATGTCATTATCGAGGTTTGCTGCCGTTTCTGAGCTACATTGACTTTTGGTGTAACAAAATAGATATGACATTCATTAGCAGGTGACAGTGAATATTGTCAACCCTCAACAACCCATTGTCACCCTCTGCTTCGCCTCGGGTGACAATGGTTTTCTCGGGTTGACAATATTCACTGTCACCTGCTAATGAATATCATATTTATATAATGGCCTTCTGTATTTAGCTGTACTTTATTATCGTCTGTTATAATTTGCTGTATTCTAAGGTGGTTTACTGTATTTCGCTGTATTATATGGTGACCTACCGTATTATTCTGTAATCTATGGTGACCTACCGTATTATTCTGTAATCTATGGTGACCTACCGTATTATTCTGTAATCTATGGTGACCTACCGTATTATTCTGTACTCTATGGTGACCTACCGTATTATTCTGTAATCTATGGGTGACCTACTGTATTTCGCTGTATTCGGTGGTTGAAGGTGGTTGTATGGCGTTTTGGGCGACACCAGTCGCTGCATCTTGTCTAGTGTTCCTCGATAAAGTTTTTGTGTCGTGGGAGGGCGATCGAAAGGGGCCAAGAAGGTTTATGATAATAGTAAGGCATACAAATGATTGGCTGTATTCTATGGTGGCCTTCTCTATTTCTGCCATACTCACAGTGGTGTCTAATATAGCCCGCGAAAACAACTCACAGTTGTGTCTAATATAGTCCGCGAAAACAACTCACAGATGTGTCTAATATAGTCCACGAAAACAACTCACAGATGTGTCTAATATAGTCCACGAAAACAACTCACAGTTGTTTCTAATATAGTCCACGAAAACAACTCACAGTTGTGTCTAATATAGTCCGCGAAAACAACTCACAGATGTGTCTAATATAGTCCGCGAAAACAACTCACAGTTGTATCTAATATAGTCCGCGAAAATAACTCGCAGTTGTATCTAATATAGTCCACGAAAATAACTCACAGTTGTGTCTAATATAGTCCGCGAAAACAACTCACAGATGTGTCTAATATAGTCCACGAAAACAACTCACAGATGTGTCTAATATAGTCCACGAAAACAACTCACAGTTGTTTCTAATATAGTCCACGAAAACAACTCACAGTTGTTTCTAATATAGTCCGCGAAAACAACTCACAGATGTGTCTAATATAGTCCGCGAAAACAACTCACAGTTGTATCTAATATAGTCCGCGAAAACAACTCGCAGTTGTATCTAATATAGTCCACGAAAATAACTCACAGTTGTGTCTAATATAGTCCGCGAAAACAACTCAAAGATGTGTCTAATATAGTCCGCGAAAACAACTCACAGTTGTGTCTAATATAGTCCGCGAAAACAACTCACAGTTGTGTCTAATATAGTCCGCGAAAACAACTCACAGTTGTGTCTAATATAGTCCGCGAAAACAACTCACAGTTGTGTCTAATATAGTCCGCGAAAACAACTCACAGTTGTGTCTAATATAGTCCGCGAAAACAACTCACAGTTGTGTCTAATATAGTCCGCGAAAACAACTCACAGTTGTGTCTAATATAGTCCGCGAAAACAACTCACAGTTGTGTCTAATATAGTCCGCGAAAACAACTCACAGTTGTGTCTAATATAGTCCGCGAAAACAACTCACAGTTGTGTCTAATATAGTCCGCGAAAACAACTCACAGTTGTGTCTAATATAGTCCGCGAAAACAACTCACAGTTGTGTCTAATATAGTCCGCGAAAACAACTCACAGTTGTGTCTAATATAGTCCGCGAAAACAACTCACAGTTGTGTCTAATATAGTCCGCGAAAACAACTCACAGTTGTGTCTAATATAGTCCGCGAAAACAACTCACAGTTGTGTCTAATATAGTCCGCGAAAACAACTCACAGTTGTGTCTAATATAGTCCGCGAAAACAACTCACAGTTGTGTCTAATATAGTCCGCGAAAACAACTCACAGTTGTGTCTAATATAGTCCGCGAAAACAACTCACAGTTGTGTCTAATATAGTCCGCGAAAACAACTCACAGTTGTGTCTAATATAGTCCGCGAAAACAACTCACAGTTGTGTCTAATATAGTCCGCGAAAACAACTCACAGTTGTGTCTAATATAGTCCGCGAAAACAACTCACAGTTGTGTCTAATATAGTCCGCGAAAACAACTCACAGTTGTGTCTAATATAGTCCGCGAAAACAACTCACAGTTGTGTCTAATATAGTCCGCGAAAACAACTCACAGTTGTGTCTAATATAGTCCGCGAAAACAACTCACAGTTGTGTCTAATATAGTCCGCGAAAACAACTCACAGTTGTGTCTAATATAGTCCGCGAAAACAACTCACAGTTGTGTCTAATATAGTCCGCGAAAACAACTCACAGTTGTGTCTAATATAGTCCGCGAAAACAACTCACAGTTGTGTCTAATATAGTCCGCGAAAACAACTCACAGTTGTGTCTAATATAGTCCGCGAAAACAACTCACAGTTGTGTCTAATATAGTCCGCGAAAACAACTCACAGTTGTGTCTAATATAGTCCGCGAAAACAACTCACAGTTGTGTCTAATATAGTCCGCGAAAACAACTCACAGTTGTGTCTAATATAGTCCGCGAAAACAACTCACAGTTGTGTCTAATATAGTCCGCGAAAACAACTCACAGTTGTGTCTAATATAGTCCGCGAAAACAACTCACAGTTGTGTCTAATATAGTCCGCGAAAACAACTCACAGTTGTGTCTAATATAGTCCGCGAAAACAACTCACAGTTGTGTCTAATATAGTCCGCGAAAACAACTCACAGTTGTGTCTAATATAGTCCGCGAAAACAACTCACAGTTGTGTCTAATATAGTCCGCGAAAACAACTCACAGTTGTGTCTAATATAGTCCGCGAAAACAACTCACAGTTGTGTCTAATATAGTCCGCGAAAACAACTCACAGTTGTGTCTAATATAGTCCGCGAAAACAACTCACAGTTGTGTCTAATATAGTCCGCGAAAACAACTCACAGTTGTGTCTAATATAGTCCGCGAAAACAACTCACAGTTGTGTCTAATATAGTCCGCGAAAACAACTCACAGTTGTGTCTAATATAGTCCGCGAAAACAACTCACAGTTGTGTCTAATATAGTCCGCGAAAACAACTCACAGTTGTGTCTAATATAGTCCGCGAAAACAACTCACAGTTGTGTCTAATATAGTCCGCGAAAACAACTCACAGTTGTGTCTAATATAGTCCGCGAAAACAACTCACAGATGTGTCGAAAATAGTCCGCGAAAACAACTCACAGTTGTGTCTAATATAGTCCACGAAAATAACTCACAGATGTGTCTAATACAGTCCGCGAAAACAACTCACAGTTGTATCTAAAATAGTCCACGAAAACAACTCACGTTTGTATCTAATAAATGACTATGCCTTTTCTCTGCTACGAAACACGAGTACACACTATAGTCTGTATATATCCTAGAAACTCAGAATGGGAACGATTTCACTTTTTTTTCAATTAATAAGGCAAGATTATTCGATATTACAATTATAGGTATGTCTAAAGGTATGCTTTAATGAGAATCTATCTTAGAAAATAAGTGTATACCTGTCGGTACACTAATTGAACATTGAAGTATGTGTCTTTTTTTTCAATTTTAAAAGTATTTTATTGACAATACATATATAATACAAACATATATAGAATAATCCAAGTGTGTATAAGCTTTCAACTACTTCACAGACAGAATATTACGGACTTGTTTAGAAAGTGTTTAATAGTGTTAAGCAAGCGCCAATCAGATATATGTCAGTTTGTGTATGTGCGGTGTTCATTCTCCTGTAGCCAATGCATTTTGTATACCTATGTAAATATCATGTTTATTACACGCTGATAAGTAGTAAGGCTTATCGTCAATAAAGAACTTGTAATACGTGATATAAGACGTATACGTGGTCTGGGTAATGTGATGCTCGCCCCACTACACCGTGTGCGTGTTGTGATATAATGATGTGCTATTCTGCTTAAGGATGTACACCTCTGAGAAGTCAAAAATTTCCTGTATTAAACTTTTTTTCTTATATTGATTTTTGGAAAAAGGAGATAATGGCATAGTAGAAAATGCAAAAAAATATATATGTCCGTGTGTTCGTTTTTGTGCTATGATCGGTCAAAGATAACAATTTAACACAATAGGTGATTTTAGGTGAATTTTTTTTTGCAGAACAAATTCATACAATTTCTTCCAAGTATGTTATCAGATAAGTATGAATGTTTGTAGAAATGATGAAAATATTATTTTCTTTTAAATTATGGAAGTAAAATTTCTCAATCTTATTCATTTTACTCAGAAATGCGATTTTAGTTACCCCTACCCCGTTTTTTTAATGAAAAAAGGCACATTTTTTCACCATTTTTTGTAGATTAAACGATTGATATAAAAAATACCTGTATTAAACTTTTTTTAGTATTCAATGAATCAAAAGAAATGTGTTTCTCTTTCTAAAACAGCCACAAAAATGGGTGGGTGGGTGTGCTTCTTTTTTTGTCCCATTATTATTTGTGTTATTTTTCACCTTTTTCGGGGTCAAAACTCAAAAGTGCTTCAGTTACCCTAATATGTAAAAATAATACCAATAATATATAACTTTCCATTTTTTTGCATATTATTTTAATCATATTGAACATTATAAAGTTGTACAGCAAAATTGAACCTGCTACATTTAAAAATGGTGACACAATGACAATTTAAGTGATCAATCTAGTGTAAAAAAAGGTGAAATTTTGCCCTTTGTGAAGCGCAAGAAATTCACATAAATATTCTTTTTCAAAATGGCCGCCAAATTGGTCATTTCTTTCAAATTCTTGTAAAAAATGTTCTACACGCAACAGACATCTAGGTTTTTGACATGTTTTTCAGATGTGTGTTTGCTATTACACCTATCTTAATTTGTTAAATATTACAAAAACCCGTTACACCAGATCAAAACGTGACTGAAACCTCAAAAGAGTACAAACTTAAAAGTTACAACATAATCAGCTTCATCCTTCTGTGCAATGATAAATACTTTTACTGTGACAATAAAAAAATGAACCAATACACAAACGATATTCCTACTACACTGTACCTTACATGTCAACATCAGACTCTAGACTTGAACAGTAAAGCCCCACCCACTCCCAAAACCTGTCGATATCAGACTCTAGACTGGAGCAGTGAAGCCCCACACACTCCCAAAACCTGTCGATATCAGACTCTAGACCGGAGCAGTAAAGCCCCACCCACTCCTAAAATCTGTCGATATCAGACTCTAGACTGGAACAGTAAAGCCCCACCCACTTCCAAAACCTGTCGATATCAGACTCTAGACTGGAACAGTTAAGCTCCACCCACGCCCAAAACCTCCGTTTTATGTAATCGTAAGTGGCCGAGTGGTTTTCCAAACACCAATAATTAAGGTGCCGTCTCTTAAACTATTCAGAAAACATGCTTTCTTTTAAACAATTATGGCCGATGATGCTCATTTCATTTTACCAATGACTAATATATACATTCTAATTTTAACATGATAGTATAGGCGAGGGTAGATAGATTAGCTTTTACGTTTACACAATTCTAACAAATTATCTCGGATGAACAACGTGTGTGATGCGGATTTTAACTATTCTGAGCTGATCTTGATTTTTCTGTACAAATATATTGGATCGCAATAAAGGCACTAACAAATGTACTGTACTGGAGACCACTGAACTTTGGTACATTGATGATAGAACTGTACTGGAGGCTTCTGCGGTACTTAGGAACAAACATAAATAAGCGTACATAAATAAAAAGAGGTTACATAAAAGCTTCAATCCTTGTATCATTAATGAATCATTATAGTTTAATTCATTCATATATTGATTTCAGAGGGAGCGGATTATTTTTGACAGCTGTATTTTCACAGCTATCGTTGTTGGAAACTTGATCGTGCTTCTCGCAGTATGGATGTCCAGGAAAAAACGAAGGTCACGCATGTCATTCTTTATCCAACAACTAGCTATCGCTGGTACGTATTAAGCCTACACCTAGCTATCGCTGGTACGTATTTACTCTACAACTTGCTATCACTGGTACGTATTTATCCTACAACTAGCTATCGCTGGTACATATTCATCCTACAACTAATTATCAGCGGTATGTAATTATTCTACAACTAGCTAAAACTGGTACGTATTTATCCTACAACTAGCTATCACTGGTACGTATTTATCCTACAACTAGCTATCGCTGGTACATATTCATCCTACAACTAATTATCAGCGGTATGTAATTATTCTACAACTAACTATCACGTGTACGTATTTATCCTACAACTAGCTATCGCTGGAACGTAATTGCTCTACAACTAGCTATCACTGGTACGTATTTATCCTACAACTAGCTATCGCTGGTACGTATTTATCCTACAACTAGCTATCACTGGTACGTATTTACTCTACAACTAGCTATTACTGGTACGTATTTATCATACCACTAGCTATCACTGGTACGTATTTATCCGACAACTAGCTATCACTGGTACGTATTTAACCTACAACTAGCTATCACTGGTACGTATTTATCCTACAACTAGCTATCGCTGGTACGTATTTAACCTACAACTAGCTATCACTGGTTCGTATTTGCTCTACAACTAGCTATCGCTGGAACGTATTTATTCTACAACTAGCTATCACTGGTACGTATTTATCCTACAACTAACTATCACTGGTACGTATTTATCCTACAACTAACTATCGCTGGTACGTATTTATCCTACAACTAGCTATCGCTGGTACGTATTTATCCTACAACTAGCTATCACTGGTACGTATTTACTCTACAACTAGCTATTACTGGTACGTATTTATCATACCACTAGCTATCACTGGTACGTATTTATCCGACAACTAGCTATCACTGGTACGTATTTAACCTACAACTAGCTATCGCTGGTACGTATTTAACCTACAACTAGCTATCACTGGTTCGTATTTGCTCTACAACTAGCTATCGCTGGAACGTATTTATTCTACAACTAGCTATCACTGGTACGTATTTACCCTACAACTAACTATCACTGGTATGTTATTTCCCTACAACTAACTACCACTGGTACGTATTTACCCTACAATTAACTATCACTGGTACGTATTTACCCTACAACTAACTATCACTGGTATGTTATTACCCTACAACTAACTATCACTGGTATGTATTGTCCTGCAAACTATTGCTATATATAATTGTATATCGATGACATCATATTTCAGACCTCCTTGTTGGCTTGTTCAGTGTGCTTCCTGATATTTTCCTAATGGTGGATGGGAAATGGGAAGGTGGGGAACCAGTATGTAAGATTGTCAAATATTTACAGGTATGTACAAATATTTACAGGTATGTACAAATACTTACAGGTATGTACAAATATTTACAGGTATGTACAAATGCTTACAGGTATGTACAAATATTTACAGGTATGTACAAATATTTACAGATATTTACAGGTATGTACAAATATTTACAGGTATGTACAAATAAACCAACCTTCCTGCTTTTAATGATGAAGCAGTGTATTCTTAAGCACGTTTGGTATGCGTCAAACGAAATTGCATATAACACGTATCTGACGTTGTAATGGCGTTTTTTTTATGTTGTGTAATACTGAAAGCGGTGATGTAAGTTTGTTGTGTTATAAAGATAGTGATGACGTTAAACAGTTGTGTTGTACGGAGAGTAGTGACGTAAAACTGTAGTATAATATAGATAGTGGTGACGTACAACTGTTTTGTTTTACATATTGTGGTGACGTAAAACTGTAGTATAATATAGATAGTGATGACGTAAAACTGCTGTGTTATACAGAAAGTAATGAGGTGAAACAGCTGTGTCATACAAAAAGTGATGACGATCCTGATAGTGATGACGTAAAACTGGTGTGTTATATGATGATAGTGGTGACGTAAAACGGTTGAGCTATATACTGATAGTGATGACGTAAAATTGTTGTGTTATATACTGGTAATGATGACGTTAAATGTTGTGTTATATACTGATTGTGATGACGTAAAACTGTTGTGTTATATACTGATAGTGTTGACGTTAAACTGTTGTGTTATATACTGATAGTGTTGACGTTAAACTGTTGTGTTATATACTGATAGTTATGACGTTAAACTGTTGTGTTATATAATGATAGTGATGACGTAAAACTGTTGTGTTATATACTGATAGTGATGACGTTAAATTGTTGTGTTATATACTGATTGTGATGACGTAAAACTGTTGTGTTATATACTGATTGTGATGACTTAAAACTGTTGTGTTATATACTGATAGTGATGGCGTAAAACTGTTGTGTTATATACTGATAGTCATGACGTTAAACTGTTGTGTTATATACTGATAGCCATCACGTAAAACTGTTGTGTTATATACTGATAGTGATGACGTTAAACTTTTGTGTTATATACTGATTGTGATGACGTAAAACTGGTGTGTTATATAATGATAGTGGTAATGTACAATAATTGACAGTTTCCCCCTATGTTGTTCAGGGCGTGGTGACCTATGGATCCACCTATATGTTAGTAGCCCTTAGCGTGGACAGGTGGGACGCCGTCGCCCGTCCAATAGATGGCATCACTAATGCAAGTAAGTCCGTTATTTCTTTGTTCTATGTATAGTAGTGCTGATGACTAATGCTTTTCTTATTATTTGATACTTAAACTTAAAATCGTTATTGTTATATTGTCAATTATAAGTAAGACATGAGTATAATGAAATAATTATCAACACAATGTAAGTGGTATGTTTTCATTGTTACGTTTTACTTGTGTTAAGGAACTCCTAAATTAGCATATTAAATATTTCATTACTAATGTGTACACGATATAGAAGTTAAAAAATGAAAATCTATGTTTATGCAGCAACAAAGGAGAACAACTCTTGGCTAACTTTAGTTTAAATTAGTGCTACATGTAAACCGTGTCTAAATGTCCATCTAACGTAAGATAAACATGTATAGGAATTTACAATTACCTATTACCACTAGCCCTGTAGTTGGGGTTTCGGGGTGTCCTTCTAGACCCCTGTGTCGTGTATGTTAACCATTTAATTACCTGGTATTTTGTTGCCTTGGTTCTTTGCCCAGATTTCCGGTGTAAGGTCCTTACAATATCGGCGTGGGCTGTGGCTGCTCTGTTCTCATTGCCAATGTTCCTGTTTGAGGATGTGGACGGCTTCTGTGAAATTAATTATTTCACGAATTGGCAATGGCAGGTGGGTATCAGATATTTGAAAAACAAACAGTTTTAAGCATGTACCTTTCTATCCCGAAAACTGATGTATTTAGTCAACCTTTCATTAAGGGGTCAAGTGCTTCATTCCGTGCACGTGATTTTGAACGCCCTGACTCGCTTGCGTTCTGTAGTTAACGTCAATAACTTTAGTTACAATTAAAAATAATCGTATATTACATATTTGTTAATGTCACTATGCACGAAACAAAGTAAATGTTACAGGTATCCGTATTTTCCTCTTGCCAAATATTTTTCCTTAGTCAAATGACAGAAGTTATCAAATGTTTATCATCATTATATGCTACCAATGTTTCCCTCTAAAACTATACCTAGTATTGATTGTTATTCTGTAAACCTTTGTTTTACCTCTCCAGCTGTACCTTGTATAGATTGATACTCTGTAAACCATTGTTTTACCTCCTCAGCTGTATACCATTGTTTTACCTCTCCAGCTGTACCTGGTATAGATTGATACTCTGTATACCACTGTTTTACCTCTGCAGCTGTATACCATTGTTTTACCTCTCCAGCTGTATCTGGTATAGATTGATACTCTGTATACCATTGTTTTACCTCTCCAGCTGTATCTGGTATAGATTGATACTCTGTATACCATTGTTTTCCCTCTCCAGCTGTACCTGGTATAGATTGATACTCTGTATACCATTGTTTTACCTCTCCAGCTGTATACCATTTTTTTTTATCTCTCCAGCTAAACCTAGTATAGATTGATACTCTGGATACCACTGTTTTACCTCTCCAGCTGTATACCATTGTTTTACCTCTCCAGCTGTACCTGGTATAGATTGATACTCTGTATACCATTGTTTTCCCTCTCCAGCTGTATACCATTTTTTTTTATCTCTCCAGCTAAAACTAGTATAGATTGATACTCTGGATACCACTGTTTTACCTCTCCATCTGTATACCATTGTTTTACCTCTCCAGCTGTATACCATTGTTTTATCTCTCCAGCTGTACCTAGTGTAGATTGATACTCTGTATACCACTGTTTTACCTTTCCAGTTGCATACCATTGTTTTACCTCTCCAGCTGTATACCATTATTTTACCTTTCCAGCTGTATACCATTGTTTTATCTCTCCAGCTATACCTAGTGTAGATTGATACTCTGTAAACCACTGTTTTACCTCTCCAGCTGTATACCACTGTTTTACCTTTCCAGCTGTATCTGGTATAGATTGATACTCTGTATACCACTGTTTTACCTTTCCAGCTGTATACCACTGTTTTACCTTTCCAACTGTATACCATTGTTTTACCTCTCAAGCTGTATACCATTGTTTTATCTCTCCAGCTATACCTAGTGTAGATTGATACTCTGTAAACCACTGTTTTACCTCTCCAGCTGTAACTGGTATAGATTGATACTCTGTAAACCATTGTTTTACCTCTCCAGCTGTATACCATTGTTTTACCTTTCCAGCTGTATACCACTGTTTTACCTTTCCAGCTGTATACCATTGTTTTACCTCTCCAGCTGTATACCATTGTTTTACCTTTCCAGCTGTATACCATTGTTTTATCTCTCCAGCTATACCTAGTGTAGATTGATACTCTGTAAACCACTGTTTTACCTCTCCAGCTGTAACTGGTATAGATTGATACTCTGTAAACCACTGTTTTAC
Organism: Mizuhopecten yessoensis; assembly: GCF_002113885.1. Taxonomy (NCBI): domain Eukaryota; kingdom Metazoa; phylum Mollusca; class Bivalvia; order Pectinida; family Pectinidae; genus Mizuhopecten; species Mizuhopecten yessoensis. Next base: position 94,426 of record NW_018404503.1, read on the forward strand.
CTCTCCAGCTGTACCTGGTATAGATTGATACTCTGTATACCATTGTTTTACCTCTCCAGCTGTACCTAGTGTAGATTGATACTCTGTATACCATTGTTTTACCTCTCCAGCTGTAAACCATTGTTTTACCTCTCCGGCTGTACCTGGTATAGATTGATACTCTGTATACCATGGTTTTACCTCTCCAGCTGTACCTAGTCTAGATTGATACTCTGTATCCCATGGTTTTACCTCTCCAGCTGTATACCACTGTTTTACCTCTTCAGCTGTACATCGTCCTGATTGCAGTAGCAGTGTTCTTCATTCCAACCCTCATCATCATCTACTGTTATGGCGCCATCATCCACATTCTACTGCAAAAGACGTTCGAAAGTACAGCAGTTAACACAAAAGACAACAGAAAAGATCTTTCTCCGAAAAATGGTAAATTTTGAATTTCCGAAATGACTGTCTGTTTGCGGAAATGATCCCATGCCCCGAATGCCAGGTACTTTATACTGAATTGCTCGTGTGGCAGAATTTGTCGGTTATCTGTAAAACACATCAAATACTGTATACGTATGGTATTTAACGGGAAAGCATTAACGATCCTCTAAGTATTCATGTATCAACACACTGGGCACTTAAAATCATTCAACCTCAAAGAGTGTACATGTTGAATACAAATAGTGTAAAAGTGACTTATTTCACACATTATAACTACAAGGTATGTATACCAAAACACACTATGACTCGCCGTATAAAGGGCTGTTATACAAACAATATGATACAATACTACTAGGCGCAGATCAGGATCCTCTTGTGTAATTTTCAATGTACATTTAAAGATTGAAATACATGTATGTTGTATAAACCCCCGTTGCTGACAAACATACTCTATGTAATGCAATAAATTTGGCTTTCATACTAATATACACGTTAGGAATTCGTACTTGAATCATCAAACCAAAATAAAAACTGCAACTTTGGCAGAAACGTGGTCATGTTTTCTATGGTTACCATTTCCGGCTAGTGACGAGCGTAAATAGTGTGCTATTTCTGTCTAAGTCTGAAACGTCACAGAATTGGTCTTCGATTACATCCCCGTGTCATAGTTCTAATCACGTCCGATAGGAAAACATCCACGTGCCAGTTCTAATCACGTCCGATAAAAAAACATCCACGTGTCATAGTTCTAATCACGTTCGATAGGTAAACATCCACGTGACATAGTTCTTATCACGTCCGATAGGTAAACATCCACGTGTCATAGTTCTAATCACGTCCGATAGGAAAACATCCACGTGACATAGTTCTAATCACGTCCGATAGGAAAACATCCACGTGACATAGTTCTAATCACGTCCGATAGGTAAACATCAGGCGAGTTAAAGAAGCCCGAGAAGGCAGAAATGCCTAGCGCTTTTCTTTATCAAATAGCAACTGAGAGGCTTGTTATCTAATAAGACATTACTGTTACCAAAAGCCTAGCCACTGAGAGGCTTGTTATCTAATAAGACATTACTGTTACCAAAAGCCTGGCCACTGAGAGGCGTGTTATCCAATAAGACATTACTGTTACCAGTAGCCTGGCCAATGAAAGGCTTGTTATCTAATAAGACATTACTGTTACCAAAAGCCTGGCCACTGAAAGGCTTACTATCTTATAAGACATTACTGTTACCAAAAGCCTGGCCACTGAGAGGCTTGTTATCTAATAAGACATTACTGTTACCAAAAGCCTGACCACTGAGAGGCTTCCTATCTAATAAGATATTACTGTTACCAAAAGCCAGGCCAATGAGAGGCTTGTTATGTAATAAGACATTACTGTTACCAAAAGCCTGGCCACTGGGAGGCATGCTATCTAATAAGACATTACTGTTACCAAAAACCTGGCCACTGAAAGGCGTGTTATCTAATAAGACATTACTGTTACCAAAAGCCTGGCCACTGAAAGGCTTCCTATCTAATAAGACATTACTGTTACCAAAAGCCTAGCCACTGAAAGGTGTGTTATCTAATAAGATATTACTGTTACCAAAAGCCTGGCCACTGAAAGGCATGTTATCTAATAAGACATTACTGTTACCAAAAGCCTGGCCACTGAGCGGCTTGCTATCTAATAAGACATTACTGGTACCAAAAGCCTGGCCACTGAGAGGCGTGTTATCTAATAAGATATTACTGTTACCAAAAGCCTGGCCACTGAAAGGCTTGCTATCTAATAAGACATTACTGTTACCAAAAGCCTGGCCACTGAGCGGCTTGCTATCTAATAAGACATTACTGGTACCAAAAGCCTGGCCACTGAGCGGCTTGCTATCTAATAAGACATTACTGGTACCAAAAGCCTGGCCACTGAGAGGCGTGTTATCTAATAAGATATTACTGTTACCAAAAGCCTGGCCACTGAGAGGCTTGCTATCTAATAAGATATTACTGGTACCAACAGTCTGGCGACTGAGTGGCTTGCTATCTAATAAGACATTACTGGTACCAATAGTCTGGCCACTGAGTGGCTTGCTATCTAATCAGATATTACTGTTACCGAAAGCCTGGCCACTGAAAGGCTTGCTATCTTATAAGCCATTACTGTCACCAAAAGCGTGGTCACTGAATGACTTGGAATATAATAAGATATTAATGTTACCAAAAGCCTGGCCACTGAGAGGCGTGTTATCTAATAAGATATTACTTTTACCAAAAGCCTGGCCATTGAAAGACTTGCTATCTAATAAGACATTACTGTTACCAAAAGCCAGGCCACTGAGCGGCTTGCTATCTAATAAGACATTACTGTTACAAAAAGCCTGGCCAACTAGCGGCTTGCTATCTAATAAGACATTACTGTTACCAAATGCCTGACCACTGAGAGGCATGCTATTTAATAAGACATTACTGTTACCAAAAGGCTGGCCACTGAGAGACGTGTAATTTAATAATAAATTACTGTTACCAAAAGCCTGGCCACTGAAAGGCTTGCTATCTAATAAGACATTACTGTTACCAAAAGCCAGGCCACTGAGCGGCTTGCTATCTAATAAGACATTACTGTTACAAAAAGCCTGGCCAACTAGCGGCTTGCTATCTAATAAGACATTACTGTTACCAAATGCCTGACCACTGAGAGGCATGCTATTTAATAAGACATTACTGTTACCAAAAGGCTGGCCACTGAGAGACGTGTTATTTAATAATACATTACTGTTACCAAAAGCCTGGCCACTGAAAGGCTTGCTATCTAATAAGACATTACTGTTACCAAAAGCCTGGCCACTGAGAGGCTTGCTATCTAATAAGACATTACTGTTACCAAAAGCCTGGCCACTGAAAGGCTTCCTATCTAATAAGACATTACTGTTACCAAAAGCCTGGCCACTGAGAGGCTTGCTATCTAATAAGACATTACTGTTACCAAAAGCCTGGCCACTGAAAGGCTTGCTATCTAATAAGACATTACTGTTACCAAAAGCCTGGCCACTGAGAGGCTTGCTATCTAATAAGACATTACTGTTACCAAAAGCCTGGCCACTGAAAGGCTTGCTATCTAATAAGACATTACTGTTACCAAAAGCCTGGCCACTGAGAGGCTTGCTATCTAATAAGACATTACTGTTACCAAAAGCCTGGCCACTGAAAGGCTTGCTATCTAATAAGACATTACTGTTACCAAAAGCCTGGCCACTGAGAGGCTTGCTATCTAATAAGACATTACTGTTACCAAAAGCCTGACCACTGAGAGGCATGCTATCTAATAAGACATTACTGTTACCAAAAGCCTGGCCACTGAGAGGCATGCTATCTAATAAGACATTACTGTTACCAAAAGCCTGGCCACTGAGAGGCTTGCTATCTAATAAGACATTACTGTTACCAAAAGCCTGACCACTGAGAGGCTTGCTATCTAATAAGACATTACTGTTACCAAAAGCCTGGCCACTGAGAGGCGTGTTAATAATATATTACTGTTACCAAAAGCCTGCCCACTGAGAGACTTGCTATTTAATAAGACATTACTGTTACCAAAAGCCTGACCACTGAGAGGCTTCCTATCTAATAAGATATTACTGTTACCAAAAGCCAGGCCAATGAGAGGCTTGTTATGTAATAAGACATTACTGTTACCAAAAGCCTGGCCACTGGGAGGCATGCTATCTAATAAGACATTACTGTTACCAAAAACCTGGCCACTGAAAGGCTTCCTATTTAATAAGACATTACTGTTACCAAAAGCCTGCCCACTGAGAGACTTGCTATTTAATAAGACATTACTGTTACCAAAAGCCTGACCACTGAGAGGCTTCCTATCTAATAAGATATTACTGTTACCAAAAGCCAGGCCAATGAGAGGCTTGTTATGTAATAAGACATTACTGTTACCAAAAGCCTGGCCACTGGGAGGCATGCTATCTAATAAGACATTACTGTTACCAAAAACCTGGCCACTGAAAGGCGTGTTATCTAATAAGACATTACTGTTACCAAAAGCCTGGCCACTGAAAGGCTTCCTATCTAATAAGACATTACTGTTACCAAAAGCCTAGCCACTGAAAGGTGTGTTATCTAATAAGATATTACTGTTACCAAAAGCCTGGCCACTGAAAGGCATGTTATCTAATAAGACATTACTGTTACCAAAAGCCTGGCCACTGAGCGGCTTGCTATCTAATAAGACATTACTGGTACCAAAAGCCTGGCCACTGAGAGGCGTGTTATCTAATAAGATATTACTGTTACCAAAAGCCTGGCCACTGAAAGGCTTGCTATCTAATAAGACATTACTGTTACCAAAAGCCTGGCCACTGAGCGGCTTGCTATCTAATAAGACATTACTGGTACCAAAAGCCTGGCCACTGAGCGGCTTGCTATCTAATAAGACATTACTGGTACCAAAAGCCTGGCCACTGAGAGGCGTGTTATCTAATAAGATATTACTGTTACCAAAAGCCTGGCCACTGAGAGGCTTGCTATCTAATAAGATATTACTGGTACCAACAGTCTGGCGACTGAGTGGCTTGCTATCTAATAAGACATTACTGGTACCAATAGTCTGGCCACTGAGTGGCTTGCTATCTAATCAGATATTACTGTTACCGAAAGCCTGGCCACTGAAAGGCTTGCTATCTTATAAGCCATTACTGTCACCAAAAGCGTGGTCACTGAATGACTTGGAATATAATAAGATATTAATGTTACCAAAAGCCTGGCCACTGAGAGGCGTGTTATCTAATAAGATATTACTTTTACCAAAAGCCTGGCCATTGAAAGACTTGCTATCTAATAAGACATTACTGTTACCAAAAGCCAGGCCACTGAGCGGCTTGCTATCTAATAAGACATTACTGTTACAAAAAGCCTGGCCAACTAGCGGCTTGCTATCTAATAAGACATTACTGTTACCAAATGCCTGACCACTGAGAGGCATGCTATTTAATAAGACATTACTGTTACCAAAAGGCTGGCCACTGAGAGACGTGTTATTTAATAATACATTACTGTTACCAAAAGCCTGGCCACTGAAAGGCTTGCTATCTAATAAGACATTACTGTTACCAAAAGCCTGGCCACTGAGAGGCTTGCTATCTAATAAGACATTACTGTTACCAAAAGCCTGGCCACTGAAAGGCTTGCTATCTAATAAGACATTACTGTTACCAAAAGCCTGGCCACTGAGAGGCTTGCTATCTAATAAGACATTACTGTTACCAAAAGCCTGGCCACTGAAAGGCTTGCTATCTAATAAGACATTACTGTTACCAAAAGCCTGGCCACTGAGAGGCTTGCTATCTAATAAGACATTACTGTTACCAAAAGCCTGGCCACTGAAAGGCTTGCTATCTAATAAGACATTACTGTTACCAAAAGCCTGGCCACTGAGAGGCTTGCTATCTAATAAGACATTACTGTTACCAAAAGCCTGGCCACTGAAAGGCTTGCTATCTAATAAGACATTACTGTTACCAAAAGCCTGGCCACTGAGAGGCTTGCTATCTAATAAGACATTACTGTTACCAAAAGCCTGGCCACTGAAAGGCTTGCTATCTAATAAGACATTACTGTTACCAAAAGCCTGGCCACTGAGAGGCTTGCTATCTAATAAGACATTACTGTTACCAAAAGCCTGGCCACTGAGAGGCGTGTTAATAATATATTACTGTTACCAAAAGCCTGCCCACTGAGAGACTTGCTATTTAATAAGACATTACTGTTACCAAAAGCCTGACCACTGAGAGGCTTCCTATCTAATAAGATATTACTGTTACCAAAAGCCAGGCCAATGAGAGGCTTGTTATGTAATAAGACATTACTGTTACCAAAAGCCTGGCCACTGGGAGGCATGCTATCTAATAAGACATTACTGTTACCAAAAACCTGGCCACTGAAAGGCTTCCTATTTAATAAGACATTACTGTTACCAAAAGCCTGCCCACTGAGAGACTTGCTATTTAATAAGACATTAGTGTTACCAAAAGCTTGACCACTGAGAGGCTTCCTATCTAATAAGATATTACTGTTACCAAAAGCCAGGCCACTGAGCGGCTTGCTATCTAATAAGATATTACTGTTACCAAAAGCCTAGCCACTGAAAGGTGTGTTATCTAATAAGATATTACTGTTACCAAAAGCCTGGCCACTGAAAGGCATGTTATCTAATAAGACATTACTGTTACCAAAAGCCTGGCCACTGAGCGGCTTGCTATCTAATAAGACATTACTGGTACCAAAAGCCTGGCCACTGAGCGGCTTGCTATCTAATAAGACATTACTGGTACCAAAAGCCTGGCCACTGAGAGGCGTGTTATCTAATAAGATATTACTGTTACCAAAAGCCTGGCCACTGAGAGGCTTGCTATCTAATAAGATATTACTGGTACCAACAGTCTGGCGACTGAGTGGCTTGCTATCCAATAAGACATTACTGGTACCAATAGTCTGGCCACTGAGAGCCTTGCTATCTAATCAGATATTACTGTTACCGAAAGCCTGGCCACTGAAAGGCTTGCTATCTTATAAGCCATTACTGTTACCAAAAGCGTGGTCACTGAATGACTTGGAATCTAATAAGATATTAATGTTACCAAAAGCCTGGCCACTGAGAGGCGTGTTATCTAATAAGATATTACTTTTACCAAAAGCCTGGCCATTGAAAGGCTTGCTATCTAGTAAGACATTACTGTTACCAAAAGCCAGGCCACTGAGCGGCTTGCTATCTAATAAGACATTACTGTTACCAAAAGCCTGGCCACTGAAAGGCTTGCTATCTTATAAGCCATTACTGTTACCAAAAGCGTGGTCACTGAATGACTTGGAATCTAATAAGATATTAATGTTACCAGAAGCCTGGCCACTGAGAGGCGTGTTATCTAATAAGATATTACTTTTACCAAAGGCCTGGCCATTGAAAGGCTTGCTATCTAGTAAGACATTACTGTTACCAAAAGCCTGGCCACTGATAGGCTTGCTATCTAATAAGGCATTACTGTTACCAAAAGCCTGGCCACTGAAAGGCTTCCTATCGAATAAGACATTACTGTTACCAAAAGCCTGGCCACTGAGAGGCTTGCTATCTAATAAGGCATTACTGTTACCAAAAGACTGGCCACTGAAAGGTTTGCTATCTAATAAGACATTACTGTTACCAAAAGCCTGACCACTGAGCGGCTTGCTATCCAATAAGACATTACTGGTACCAAAAGCCTGGCCTCTGAGAGGCGTGTTATCTTATAATATATTACTGTTACCAACAGCCTGGCAACTGAGATGCTTGCTATCTAATAAGACATTACTGTTACTAAATGCCTGGCCACTGAAAGGTTTCCTATCTAATAAGAAATTACTGTTACCAAAAGCCTGGCCACTGAGAGGCGTGTTATCTAATAAGACATTAGTGTTACCAAAAGCCTGCCCACTGAGAGACTTGTTATCTAATAAGACATTACTGTTACCAAAAGCCTGACCACTGAGAGGCATGGTATTTAATAAGCCATTACTGTTACCAAAAGCCAGGCCACTGAGCGGCTTGCCATCTAATAAGATATTACTGTTACCAAAAGCCAGGCCACTGAGAGGCTTGTTATGTAATAAGACATTACTGTTACCAAAAGCCTGGCCACTGGGAGGAATGCTATCTAATAATACATTACTGTTACCAAAAGCCTACCCAACAAAAGGACACAGATGTTATAATTAATATAATCTTGTATCGTTTATCACATTGGACAGAACCAGCAAATTAAACCTGACATGGTCTCATCCAAATGTGGTTTTCAACAAAATTACAACCGGAAGTGAATCATGTAAAACAAACCTTACTACCAATATATGTGGTTCCGGCTGTAGAACTGTTCGATTTATATGTTCATGAAAATCTAAGATATGTATTCACACAGGATAATCTCCTACGTTTCTTATCTGAGCAGACGACAAGGTGAGCCGCAAACATCATACAAGTAATCCGCGTGACGTACCTCTCTAGCTCACTACTTAATTAACGCTAAGACGCCCAAGGCAGATAGTTCTATGAAGAATTCGAATTAACCACACATGGGTTAGTTTTTATCGGAAATATGAAATTAATCGTTGTCACATCGACTAAATCTGTGTGGCCTCCTAAAGTAATAGGTCAGTTTCAGTAGATTTCTCAGTTTATCTGTTTAGTAAAGAAGGTCGGCCTGATGTCCCCAGGATGAACTTCCAGCACCGAGTTTATCTCATGGTAAAACAATAGATTTCTACCACCGACCAGTAACTACTATTAGTTACTATTTCTAGTTACTGATAGGGTTTATAGAACCTACTAGTAGTTATTGGTAGTTATGAAAGTAGCTAGTTTAGTTATTGATAGTGTAGAAGTTACTGGTAGTAAAGAAAGTAGCTAGTTTAGTTACTGATAGTGTATATAATAACTAATAGTAGCTACAAGTAATTTAGTAACTGGTGTTTCACATTGTAATCATCTCGCTCAAATATGGTTTTGTTAAGATTATAATTTTTTTGTCCTTTTGTGTGTAACTAGTAATCTTTTTCTGCAGGTTTTGATACACATAAGTCCCCACGACTATTCCCGAAAAGTAAACAGAGGAACCTTTCTCGAAGTTCAAGAGGAATCATACCACAGGCTAAGATCCGAACTATTAAGATGACTACAGGCATTGTAATAGGTACGTATGTCTGTCAGAGTGACAACACTATACCTTTACTGTTATGATTACGTTATAGTGGTAGGTACGTATCTTTGTCAGAGTGACATCGCTATACCTTTACTGTTATGATTACGTTATAGTGGTAGGTACGTATGTCTGACAGAGTGACAACACTATACCTTTACTGTTATCATTACGTTATAGTGGTAGGTACGTATGTTTGTCAGAGTGACAACACTATACCTTTACTGTTACCATAACGTTATAGTGATAGGTACGTATGTTTGTCAGAGTGACAACGCTATACCTTTACTGTTATCATTACGTTATAGTGATAGGTACGTATGTTTGTCAGAGTGACATCGCTATACCTTTACTGTTATCATTCCGTTATAGTGATCGGTACGTATGTCCGTCAGAGTGACAACACTATGCCTTTACTGTTACCATAACGTTGTAGTGATAGGTACGTATGTTTGTCAGAGGGACAACACTATACCTTTACTGTTAACATAACGTTATAGTGCTAGGTACGTATGTTTGTCAGAGTGACACCACTATACCTTTACTGTTAACATAACGTTATAGTGCTAGGTACGTATGTTTGTCAGAGGGACGACACTATACCTTTACTGTTATCATTACGTTATAGTGATAGGTACGTTTGTCTGTCAGAGAAACAACACTATACCTTTACTGTTATCATTACGTTATAGTGATCGGTACGTATGTCTGTCAGAGTGACAACACTATTCCTTTACTGTTATCATTACGTTATAGTGATAGGTTTGTATGTCTGCCAGAATGACAACACTATACCTTTACTGTTATCAGTACGTTATAGTGATAGGTACGTTTGTCTGTCAGAATGACAACACTATTCCTTTACTGTTATCATTACGTTATAGTGATAGGTATGTATGTCTGTCAAAATGACAACACTATACCTTTACCGTTATCATTACGTTATAGTGATAGGTACGTTTGTCTGTCAGAGAAACAACACTATACCTTTACTGTTATCATTACGTTATAGTGATCGGTACGTATGTCTGTCAGAGTGACAACACTATACCTTTACTGTTATCATTACGTTATAGTGATAGGTATGTATGTCTGTCAGAATGACAACACTATACCTTTACTGTTATCATTACGTTATAGTGATAGGTACGTATGTCTGTCAGAGTGACAACACTATACCTTTACTGTTATCATTACGTTATAGTGATAGGTACGTATGTCTGTCAGAGTGACAACACTATACCTTTACTGTTATCATTACGTTATAGTGATAGGTACGTATGTCTGTCAGAGTGACAACACTATACCTTTACTGTTATCATTACGTTATAGTGATAGGTACGTATGTCTGTCAGAGTGACAACACTATACCTTTACTGTTATCATTACGTTATAGTGATAGGTACGTATGTCTGTCAGAGTGACAACACTATACCTTTACTGTTATCATTACGTTATAGTGATAGGTACGTATGTCTGTCAGAGTGACAACACTATACCTTTACTGTTATCATTACGTTATAGTGATAGGTACGTATGTCTGTCAGAGTGACAACACTATACCTTTACTGTTATCATTACGTTATAGTGATAGGTACGTATGTCTGTCAGAGTGACAACACTATACCTTTACTGTTATCATTACGTTATAGTGATAGGTACGTATGTCTGTCAGAGTGACAACACTATACCTTTACTGTTATCATTACGTTATAGTGATAGGTACGTATGTCTGTCAGAGTGACAACACTATACCTTTACTGTTATCATTACGTTATAGTGATAGGTACGTATGTCTGTCAGAGTGACAACACTATACCTTTACTGTTATCATTACGTTATAGTGATAGGTACGTATGTCTGTCAGAGTGACAACACTATACCTTTACTGTTATCATTACGTTATAGTGATAGGTACGTATGTCTGTCAGAGTGACAACACTATACCTTTACTGTTATCATTACGTTATAGTGATAGGTACGTATGTCTGTCAGAGTGACAACACTATACCTTTACTGTTATCATTACGTTATAGTGATAGGTACGTATGTCTGTCAGAGTGACAACACTATACCTTTACTGTTATCATTACGTTATAGTGATAGGTACGTATGTCTGTCAGAGTGACAACACTATACCTTTACTGTTATCATTACGTTATAGTGATAGGTACGTATGTCTGTCAGAGTGACAACACTATACCTTTACTGTTATCATTACGTTATAGTGATAGGTACGTATGTCTGTCAGAGTGACAACACTATACCTTTACTGTTATCATTACGTTATAGTGATAGGTACGTATGTCTGTCAGAGTGACAACACTATACCTTTACTGTTATCATTACGTTATAGTGATAGGTACGTATGTCTGTCAGAGTGACAACACTATACCTTTACTGTTATCATTACGTTATAGTGATAGGTACGTATGTCTGTCAGAGTGACAACACTATACCTTTACTGTTATCATTACGTTATAGTGATAGGTACGTATGTCTGTCAGAGTGACAACACTATACCTTTACTGTTATCATTACGTTATAGTGATAGGTACGTATGTCTGTCAGAGTGACAACACTATACCTTTACTGTTATCATTACGTTATAGTGATAGGTACGTATGTCTGTCAGAGTGACAACACTATACCTTTACTGTTATCATTACGTTATAATGATACGTGTGTGTCTCTGTCATAGTGACAACACTATACCTTTACTGTTATCATTACGTTATAGGGATAGGTATGTATGTCTGTCAGAGTGACAACACTATACCTTTACTGTTATCATTACGTTATACAACATACTTCAAAGTCAGTACACAAAGACAAAATATACTACAACACAAATATACTACAAGGTCAGTACACAATAACAAAATATACCATAACACCAATATACTACACGGTCAGTACACAACAACAAAATATAAAATATCAATATACTACAAAGTCAATACACAAGGACAAAATATACCATAACACCAATATACTACACGGTCAGTACACAACAACAAAATATAAAATATCAATATACTACAAAGTCAATACACAAGGACAAAATATACCATAACACCAATATACTACACGGTCAGTACACAACAACAAAATATAAAATATCAATATACTACAAAGTCAATACACAAGGACAAAATATACCATAACACCAATATACTACACGGTCAGTACAGCGTCAACACACAAAGATAATATAGTCCACAGTGTAAAAGCACAAAGACTAGATAAACCACAGCTTCAACACACAAAGAAAAGATATACCACAATGTCAACACACAAAG
>NW_018404503.1:115897-116815 GCF_002113885.1 Mizuhopecten yessoensis
CAAAAAGGTATACCACTGTGTCAACACAAAAACACTAGATATACCACAATGTCAACACACAAAGACTAGATATACCACTATGTCAACACTCAAAGACTAGATATACCACAATGTCAACACTCAAAGACTAGATATACCACAATGTCAATACACAAAAACTAGATATAACACAATGTCAACACACAAAGACTATATATACCACAATGTCAACACTCAAAGACAAGATATACCAAAGCGTCAACACACAAAGAAAAAATATACCACAGTGTCAACACACATAGACTAGATATACCACAATNCAAAGACTAGATATACCACAATGTCAACACTCAAAGACTAGATATACCACAATGTCATCACTGAAAGACTAGATATACCACAATGTCAATATACAAAGACTAGATATACCACAATGTCAACACACAAAGACTATATATACCACAATGTCAACACTCAAAGACTAGATATACCACAATGTCAACACTCAAAGACTAGATATACCTCAATGTCAACACTCAAAGACTAGATATACCACAATGTCATCACTCAAAGACAAGATATACCACAATGTCAACACACAAAGACTAGATATACAAAAATGTCAACACACAAAGACTAAATATACCACAATGACAACACACAAAGACTAGATATACCACAATGTTAACACTCAAAGACTAGATATACCACAATGTCATCACTCAAAGACTAGATATACCACAATGTCAAAACACAAAGACTAGATATACCACAATGTCAACACGCAAAGACTAGATATACCACAATGTCAACATTCAAAGACTATATATACCACAATGTCAACACACAATGACAGAATATACCACAATGTAAACACTCAAAGACAAGATATGTCACAATGTCAACACACAAAGACTAGATATACAACAATGTCAACAC
>NW_018404503.1:120509-134262 GCF_002113885.1 Mizuhopecten yessoensis
ACGTCAACAAACAAAGACTAGATATACCACAGCGTCAACAAACAAAGACTACATATACCAGTGTCAACACACAAAGACACGATATACCACAGCGTCAACAAACAAAGACTAGATATACCACAGTGTCAACACGCAAAAACTACGTATACCACAGTGTCAACACACAAAGACTAGATATACCACAGTGTCAACACGCAAAAACTACGTATACCACAGTGTCAACACACAAACACTACGTATACCACAGTGTCAACACACAAACACTACATATACCACAGCGTCAACACACAAAGACAGAATAAACCACAGCGTCAACACACAAAGACAGAATAAACCACAGCGTCAACACACAAAGACAGAATATACCACAGCGTCAACACACAAAGACAGAATAAACCACAGCGTCAACACACAAAGACAGAATAAACCACAGCGTCAACACACAAAGACTAGATATACCACAGTGTCAACACACAAAGACTAGATATACCACGGCATCAACACACAATGACAGAATATACCACAGCGTCAACACACAAAAACAAAATATACCACAGCGTCAACACACAAAAACAAAATAAACCACATCGTCACCATACAAAGACAAGATATACCACAGCGTCAACACACAAAGACTACATATACCACAGCGTCAACACACAAAGACTAGATATAACACAGTGTCAACACACAGGACAAAATATCCAACAACGTCAACACACAGGGAAAACATACCACGGATTTATCTTTCCTGATCATTAATAAGGAATTGTCCTGATTGGTTTGTTTTCAGTGTTTATCCTGTGTTGGAGTCCCTATTTCATTGTGAATCTGGTAGCCGTGTTTGGACATATGGACTTCACTAGTCGGCTGGTTATAGGGATAAACGGCTTTATCCAGAGTCTGGCCCCCCTCAACAGTGCACTCAATCCTATCATCTATGGCATCTTCAGCTCAAGGACCTGTCACCACCTCATGTAAGTCAGTTATTAAGATAATTTCAGAACAACGATTATGGAACTTCTGTCGCCAAACACCTATAACACAATCATTATATTTCGCAGGATATCATATCATAAACGTCCCCGAATCTAGTCATACCCGCCCTTACATGTAATGTCAGGCAGAATAGGATTAGATTCGAGGAGTTTTATATCAAATCCTAATCTGAATTGTTTCGGAGGTGTAAAGGGGAAGAGAGATTTACATGTCTGATGATTTCCTAGTGACGTCACAATTAATTATCAATCCACAACCAATACTCAACTGAAAGGATATATGAAGTCAGCACATGACACGGTTGGACCTGACTGTTAGGTCTCTTCTTGTTATCTGGAAGTGTACTCCTGTCGTTTTATGTCATGTTATTTGGTACGTAGAAGTGTACTCCTGTCGTTTTATGTCATGTTATTTGGTACCTGGAAGTGTACCACTGTCGTTTTATGTCATGTTATTTGGTACGTAGAAGTGTATTCCTGTCGTTTTATGTCATGTTATTTGGTATCTGGAAGTTTACTCCTGTCGTTTTATGTCATGTTATTAGGTATCTGGAAGTGTACTCCTGTCGTTTTATATCATGTCTTTTGGTACGTAGAAGTGTACTCCTGTCGTTTTATGTCATAATATTTGGTACGTAGAAGTGTACCACTGTCGTTTAAAGTCATGTTATTAGGTATCTGGAAGTGTACCACTGTCGTTTTATGTCATGTTATTAGGTATCTGGAAGTGTACTCCTGTCGTTTAATGTAATGTTATTTGGTACCTGGATGTGTACTCCTGTCGTTTTATATCATGTCATTTGGTACGTAGAAGTCTTCTCCTGTCGTTTTATGTCATGTTATTTGGTACGTAGAAGTGTACTTCTGTCGTTTTATGTCATGTTATTTGGTACGTAGAAGTGTACTCCTGTCGTTTAAAGTCATGTTATTAGGTATCTGGAAGTGTACTCCTGTCGTTTTATGTCATGTTATTTGGTACCTGGAATTGTACTCCTGTCGTTTTATGTCATGTTATTTGGTATCTGGAAGTGTACTCCTGTCGTTTTATGTCTTGTTATAAGGTATCTTGAAGTGTACTCCTGTCGTTTTATGTCATGTTATTTGGTACGTAGAAGTGTACTCCTGTCGTTTTATGTCATGTTATTTGGTACCTGGAATTGTACTCCTGTCGTTTTATGTCATGTTATTTGGTATCTGGAAGTGTACTCCTGTCGTTTTATGTCTTGTTATAAGGTATCTTGAAGTGTACTCCTGTCGTTTTATGTCATGTTATTTGGTACGTAGAAGTGTACTCCTGTCGTTTTATGTCATGTTATTTGGTACCTGGAAGTGTACTCCTGTCGTTTTATGTCATGTTATTTGGTACCTGGAAGTGTACTCCTGTCGTTTTATGTCATGTTATTTGGTACCTGGAAGTGTACTCCTGTCGTTTTATGTCATGTTATTTGGTACCTGGAAGTGTACTCCTGTCGTTTTATGTCATGTTATTTGGTACGTAGAAGTGTACTCCTGTCGTTTTATGTCATGTTATTTGGTACGTAGAAGTGTACTCCTGTCGTCTTATGTCATGTTATTTGTACCTGGAAGTGTACTCCCGTCGTTTTATGTTATGTTAGTAGGTACCTGGAAGTGTACTCCTGTCGTTTTATGTCATGTTATTTGGTACGTAGAAGTGTACTCCTGTCGTTTTATGTTATGTTATTTGGTATCTGGAAGTGTACTTTTGTCGTGTTATGTCATGTTATTTGGTGCCTGGAAGTGTACTCCTGTCTTTTTATGTTATGTTATTAGGTACCTGGAAGTGTACTCGTGTCGTCTTATGTCATGTTATTTGGTACCTGGAAGTGTACTCGTGTCGTCTTATGTCATGTTATTTGTACCTGGATGTGTACTCCCGTCGTTTTATGTTCTGTTAGTAGGTACCTGGAAGGGTACTCCTGTCGTTTTATGTTATGTTATTTGGTATCTGGAAGTGTACTTTTGTCGTTTTATGTCATGTTATTTGGTACGTAGAATTATTCTCCTGTCGTTTTATGTCATGTTATTAGGTACGTAGAAGTGTACTCCTATCGTTTTATGTCATGTTATTTGGTACGTAGAAGTATTCTCCTGTCGTTTTATGTCATGTTATTCGGTATCTAAAAGTATACTCCTGTCGTTTAATGTCATGTTATTCGGTATCTAAAAGTATACTCCTATCGTTTAATGTCATGTTATTCGGTATCTAAAAGTATACTACTATCGTTTAATGTCATGTTATTCGGTATCTAAAAGTATACTACTATCGTTTAATGTCATGTTATTCGGTATCTAAAAGAATACTCCTATCGTTTAATGTCATGTTATTCGGTATCTTAAAGTATTCTCCTATCGTTTAATGTCATGTTATTCGGTATCTAAAAGTATACTCCTGTCGTTTCAGATCCTTTAGTTACAGAGGACAATTGCGGAAGACGTGTCCATGTTGTAAATGGTGTCTAAAGGAGCGACATGTCCTGATCCCTCGATGGAGCCATTCCGATGTGTCCTACAGCACTTGTCGACAGACTATCACCCCAGACAAGAGTATCGACACCATCAAACCATCCGACAGTACAGAACTGTGTGACTTGGTCGTTACCACGGACATGCTTGTTGGGCCTAGTAGGTGTTAAGTATCAGATCAACAGTCCTTGGTAAACTCGTGGTCAGTGGTCACTGGAAACAGAACTGGTAACATCATGGTCAGTGGTCACTGGAAACAGAACTGATAACATCATGGTCAGTGGTCACTGGAAACAGAACTGGTAACATCATGATCAGTGGTCAGTGGACTGTGGGACTGGTAACCTCATGGTCAGTGGTCATTGGACTGTGGGACTAGTAACCTCGTGGTCAGTGGTCACTGGACTGTGGGACTGGTAACCTCGTGGTCAGTGGTCAGTGGTCAGTGGACTGTGGGACTGGTAACCTCATTGTCAGTAGTCACTGGACAGACTAGTAACCTCGTGGTCAGTGGTCACTGGACTGTGGGACTGGTAACCTCGTGGTCAGTAGTCACTGGCCACACTAGTAACCTCGTGGTGAGTGGTCACTGGACTGGGGGACTGGTAAACTCGTGGTCAGTGGTTAGTGGTCAGTTGACTGTGGGACTGGTAACGCCACGGTCAACGGTCACTGGACTGTGGGACTAGTAACCTCGTGGTCAGTGGACTGTGGGACTGGTAAATTTATGGTCAACGGTCACTGGACTGTGGGACTAGTAACCTCGTGGTCAGTGGTCAGTGGACTGTGAGACTGGTAACACCATGGTCAATGGTCACTAGACTGTGGGACTAGTAACCTCGTGGTCAGTCGTCAGTGGACTGTGAGACTGGTACCTCCATGGTCAACGGTCACTGGACTGTGGGACTAGGCACCTCGTGGTCAGTGGACTGTGGGACTGGTAACTCCATGGGCAACGGTCACTGGACTGTGGGACTAGTAATCTCGTGGTCAGTGGTCAGTGGACTGTGAGACTGGTAACACCATGGTCAACGGTCACTGGACTGTGGGACTATGTCTAGTATGTGTCAGTAGGACAATATTAGCATGTGTCACGTAATGTGCTGTATCGTTGTTGTTGTTGTTGTTGTTTGGGGAAGACATGGTTTACTACATGTACTACTGTATGAAACTCATGGTGTCGACGTGTCGTTCTGTATTTGATTGAGGGCTATAGTAACCTTGATGGGTAGCGATTACCTCAAATAGCATATCCTTTGTCGGACCATACGCTGTGATATAAAAAAGAAACGGATCATGGTTGGTATCCAAATGACGATAAAAATTACAGAACGGAATGGCCAAGAAAGTGTGTAGTTTACTGAACAGGTGACCCATAGCATCAAAAAACCGGTACATTGTATATTGTACTAAACAATTACATTGGATATGAACTTTTATCAAACAATTTACAAATGAGTGTATTATCATTCATAAACAATACATGTCGACTTCATATAAGGCAATCAAGTGATGTAGAATATCCATGTAAAATAGATGAATCTGAAGGGTATACATATGTACAGAGAAGGCAATCAAGTGATGCAGAATGTCCATGTAACATAGACGTATCTGCAGGGAATACATATGTACAGAGAATGCAATCAAGTGATGCAGAATGTCCATGTAAAATAGACGTATCTGAAGGGTATACATGTGTACAGAGAGGGCAATCAAGTGATGCAGAATGTCCATGTAAAATAGACGTATCTGAAGGGTATACATATGTACAGAGAAGGCAATCAAGTGATGCAGAATGTCCATGTAAAATAGACGTATCTGAAGGGTATACATATGTACAGAGAAGGCAATCAAGTGATGCAGAATGTCCATGTAAAATAGACGTATCTGAAGGGTATACATATGTACAGAGAAGGCAATCAAGTGATGCAGAATGTCCATGTAAAATAGACGTATCTGAAGGGTATACATATGTACAGAGAAGGCAATCAAGTGATGCAGAATGTCCATGTAAAATAGACGTATCTGAAGGGTATACATATGTACAGAGAAGGCAATCAAGTGATGCAGAATGTCCATGTAAAATAGACGTATCTGAAGGGTATACATATGTACAGAGAAGGCAATCAAGTGATGCAGAATGTCCATGTAAAATAGACGTATCTGAAGGGTATACATATGTACAGAGAAGGCAATCAAGTGATGCAGAATGTCCATGTAAAATAGACGTATCTGAAGGGTATACATATGTACAGAGAAGGCAATCAAGTGATGCAGAATGTCCATGTAAAATAGACGTATCTGAAGGGTATACATATGTACAGAGAAGGCAATCAAGTGATGCAGAATGTCCATGTAAAATAGACGTATCTGCAGGGTATACATGTGTACAGAGAAGGCAATCAAGTGATGCAGAATGTCCATGTAAAATAGACGTATCTGAAGGGTATACATATGTACAGAGAAGAATTCAAAATGGACTATACAGTACGGGTAGTGACAGGTTTATCAGCTCAGATTCAAAGATGCTTTAGTCTTACAAAGGCAATTACATTGTCAAACTCCCGTACATAAGTTGGTTTGCTAGCGAGCCAAGCGTACATTGGTTGGTTTGCTAGCGAGCCAAGCGTACATTGGTTGGTTTGCTAGCGAGCCAAGCGTACATAAGTTGGTTTGCTAGCGAGCCAATCGTACATTGGCTGGTTTGCTAGCGAGCCAAGCGTACATCGGTTGGTATTCTAGCGACCAAAGCGTCATTTGTTGGTTTGCTAGCGAGCCAAGCGTACATTGGTTGGTTTGCTAACGAGCCAAGCGTACATTGGTTGGTTTGCTAGCAACCCAAGCGTACATAATTTGGTTTGCTAGCTAGCCAAGCGTTCATAAGTTGGTTTGGTAGCGACCCAAGCGTACATTGGTTGGTTTGGTAGCGACTCAAGCGTGCATTGGTTGGTTTGCTAGCGAGCCAAGCGTACATTGGTTGGTTTGCTAGCGAGCCAAGCGTACATTGGTTGGTTTGCTAGCGACCCAAGCGTACATTGGTTGGTTACCTAACTTGGCAAGATTTCATTGGTCTGTTACCTAAGGAGACAATTTACTGACATTAAGTTTGTTTATGAATCTTAATTGCGTTCTATATTCCAATTTATATCTGTATCCTTGAAATATTATAAAATATAAAACTTTTATGACATTCAACATTGGTATTCATTATATAGAGATTTTTATTGTGCTTGATTACTGTTAGCTTATAACTATTTTCGCATTATTCTAAGTAATCTTATTATTATAGCAATAACTGCTATAGATGGTTTAGTGTATTACCTCTGAGAGCACCTTATGTGTACATAGCAATTAGTAATTCATTATCATACTCTCACTACAGTTGGGAGGGAAAGTTAATATGAAATGTACGATTTACGACAAAACTGTCCTATTTCCTTTTCTACTAGTGTTGGACTTTACCAAACTATTTGTGTGCGAATTAGTCGTACAATGAGCAGGCCAACTAATGTCGCCACAATCACATATTTGTGCTGACATTGACGGAAATATTTCAATGGTGGTCGGTTCACTTTAGAACTTACATTCATTGTGTTTATGACAAATACAAGGTTTGAATCAGTGTCATTGGCCATGAGAGATTATCATGTCAGTTCATACGGCAACAACATCTACTGCTGTAAGACCGACTCGATTAACTTCCCAATGAGTATACCCAGATTTAACTTACATATAGTAACAGACGTTAATCAACACTTCTGAAGTGTCACTTTGTAGTCAACGTTATGACGACCACTCCCGTCCTCCTGTGGTATTCGTCTTGTCTTGAAAATGACGTACATCGCTCAGATAATACGTCTGTACCGGCACTCTCACTGACGTGCTAAGTGTATATAATGTGGTCAAGTACTGTTAAACAATTCATTTTTGCGAGTGATTAGTTTTAGCTTTGATTTGTGTGGATTCTCGTTGAACGGTATTGTCTAAATCGCGACCTCAAATATTCGCAAATAAAACCTACAAGCATAGTTCAGTGAAGCACATGCAAGAATAAAAGTGACTAACAGTACATAGACCAAAGGTCCTAGTACTTACTTAGTACCAAGACCAAAGGTACTAGTACTTACTTAGTACACAGACCAAAGGTACTAGTACTTACTTCGTACATAGACCAAAGGTACTAGTACTTACTTAGTACATAGACTAAAGGTACTAGTACTTACTTAGTACACCGACCAAAGGTACTAGTACTTAGTACATAGACCAAAGGTCTTAGTACTTACTTAGTACATAGACCAAAGGTACTAGTATTTACTTAGTACATAGACCAAAGGTACTAGAACTTACTTAGTACATAGACCAAAGGTACTAGTACTTACTTAGTACACAGACCAAAGGTACTAGTACTTACTTAGTATATAGACCAAAGGTACTAGTACTTACTTAGTACATAGACAAAAGGTACTATAACTTACTTAGTACATAGACCAAAGGTACTAGTACTTAGTACATAGACCAAAGGTACTTGTACTTACTTAGTACTTAGACTAAAGGTACAAGTACTTCCTTACTACATAGACCAAAGGTACTAGTACTTACTTAGTATATAGACCAAAGGTACTAGTACTTACTTAGTACATAGACTAAAGGTACTAGTACTTACTTAGTACATAGACCAAAGGTACTAGTACTTACTTACTACATAGACCAAAGGTACTAGTACTTACTTAGTACATAGACCAAAGGTACTAGAACTTACTTAGTACACAGATCAAAGGTACTAGTACTTACTTAGTGCATAGACCAAAGGTACTAGTACTTAGTACAGAGACCAAAGGTACTAGTACTTACTTAGTACATAGACCAAAGGTACTAGTACTTAGTACATATACCAAAGGTACTTGTACTTACTTAGTACATAGACTAAAGGTACTAGTACTTAGTACACAGACCAAAGGTACTAGTACTTACTTAGTACATAGACCAAAGGTACTAGAACTTACTTAGTACATAGACCAAAGGTACTAGTACTTACTTAGTATATAGACCAAAGGAAGGTACTAGTACTTAGTACATAGACCAAATGTACTAGTACTTAGTACATAGACCAAAGGTACTAGAACTTACTTAGTACACAGATCAAAGGTACTAGTACTTACTTAGTATATAGACCAAAGGTACTAGAACTTACTTAGTACACAGATCAAAGGTACTAGTACTTACTTCGTATATAGACCAAAGGTTCTAGTACTTAGTACATAGACCAAAGGTACTAGTATTTACTATTAATGGATTTCCCCTATGTTTATATATATTTGTATATCAGATCCAGTCACGGACCTTTATCTAACCTTAAGTATGAATGATGGAATATGTAGTAAAATGTTGTTAAATTTTATATGTAATGTGTACCATGTTGTTTTGCAGTAATCCGTCCACACTCAAGATGTATTACTGTTCGTGGCCACACAACACTCCCAATTTTCAAAGCTTGTTTATAGTGAATTCAATCTGTCGGTGTGCCTTGCTTTATTCGCCTTCGTAATATCCTAGTTCATGGTGTAGGTGAGAAATGGTTCTCAATAATACTAATAATATCCTAGTTCATGGTGTAGGTGAGAAATGTTTCTCAATAATACTAATAATATTCGCTTCCATTGCGTCTGCGTTTGAGAAAAAACCATTACGTTACGTGAGTGTTTTGTAGAAAACCTTCACACCAAGCTTTGATCGTAGACATACTACTCGGATTAGGTCTGTTTATGTTTGTCTATATTATCATAGGATGTTCTCTAGTTAGGTCACACAACGTTAGGAGTGATAGTTGTACAGTAAATCGCCCCATACAATATACATAGACCATATAAAAGTCCACGTAACATCATCACTAGAACACGAAAAACACGACAAACTTCTTTTATGATTATGATTTTGATGCAGAAACCCAAACAGAGTAGATATAGTCCTGCGCCACACGGACCTTTAGGACTCATCAGTACTATTGGGTGAAAAGAAGTTTAAAACACCATGTTTTAAGTGTTTCGAAACAACCTATGAAGAATACAGCTAAGAGTGGAAAAATGCCTATAAAACCCCTTATAATAAATTCTAAACCTTGGGTTACAGCAGATATTTAACACTTAAATCAGTATTTCATTAAAACACTGACAAATCACCTCAAAATACAAAGCTATTATAACCTTCGGGAATGATTGTCAACCAGCAGCCAATTATCACTAGGAATTGGACGAAATGAAGAATGAATACATCAATATGTGGTTCATAAAGAATGAACCCATCGATGTGTGGTTCATAAAGAATGAACCAATCAATGTGTGGCTCATAAAGAATGAATACATCAATGTGTGGTTTATAAAGAATGAACTCATCAATGTGTGGTTCGTAAAGAATGAATACATCGATGTGTGGTTTATGAAGAATGAATACATCAATGTGTGGTTTATAAAGAATGAATACATCAATGTGTGGTTTATAAAGAATGAACCCAGCAATGTGTGGTTCATAAAGAATGAATACATCAATGTGTGGTTCATAAAGAATGAATACATCAATGTGTGGTTTATAAAGAATGAACTCATCAATGTGTGGTTCGTAAAGAATGAATACATCGATGTGTGGTTTATGAAGAATGAATACATCAATGTGTGGTTTATAAAGAATGAATACATCAATGTGTCGTTCATAAAGAATGAATACATCAATGTGTGGTTCATAAAGAATGAATACATCAATGTGTGGCTCATAAAGAATGAATACATCAATGTGTGGTTTATAAAGAATGAATACATCAATGTGTGACTCATAAAGAATGAATGCATCAATGTGTGGTTTATAAAGAATGAATACAATGTTTGGTTGATATTGTATATAGTAATCTTCTCAGTTTGTGTTTGGTACATTAAAAATATCCTCTGTAATATTCTGATTAAGTTTTCTTTATGAAAGATGGCCTGACATCATCGTTCTAACACTGAGTAGAACCCGGATGTATAACTACTCGTTTGGCTAAATATAATTATAAATAGAATCGTCAGAGCGCTGGACGAGTAATTCGTAGTCTCTGATTCGGATCTTGGTTCAGTCATCTCGCCCCTAGTGATTCTTTATATAAGGAAACAATACAAAGGAATGATTGACACACATCTTTACGGATCCTCTGTATTACCTTACTTAGTTCAAACACTGACATTGTAATTACGTATCAGATCCAACAAACTCACATAGGAGATCAAACACTGACATTGTAATTACGTATAGGATCAAACAAACTCACATAGGAGATCAAACACTGACATTGTAATTACGTATAGGATCAAACAAACTCACATTGGAGATCAAACACTGACATTGTCATTACGTATAGGATCAAACAAACTCACATAGGAGATCAAACACTGACATTGTAATTACGTATCAGATCCAACAAACTCACATAGGAGATCAAACACTGACATTGTAATTACGTATCAGATCCAACAAACTCACATAGGAGATCAAACACTGACATTGTAATTACGTATCAGATCCAACAAACTCACATAGGAGATCAAACACTGACATTGTAATTACGTATAGGATCAAACAAACTCACATAGGAGATCAAACACTGACATTGTAATTACGTATAGGATCAAACAAACTCACATAGGAGATCAAACACTGACATTGTAATTACGTATAGGATCAAACAAACTCACATAGGAGATCAAACACTGACATTGTAATTACGTATAGGATCAAACAAACTCACATAGGAGATCAAACACTGACATTGTAATTACGTATAGGATCAAACAAACTCACATAGGAGATCAAACACTGACATTGTAATTACGTATAGGATCAAACAAACTCACATAGGAGATCAAACACTGACATTGTAATTACGTATAGGATCAAACAAACTCACATAGGAGATCAAACACTGACATTGTAATTACGTATAGGATCAAACAAACTCACATAGGAGATCAAACACTGACATTGTAATTACGTATAGGATCAAACAAACTCACATAGGAGATCAAACACTGACATTGTAATTACGTATAGGATCAAACAAACTCACATAGGAGATCAAACACTGACATTGTAATTACGTATAGGATCAAACAAACTCACATAGGAGATCAAACACTGACATTGTAATTACGTATAGGAT
The DNA here is from genome assembly GCF_002113885.1 of Mizuhopecten yessoensis. NCBI lineage: Eukaryota > Metazoa > Mollusca > Bivalvia > Pectinida > Pectinidae > Mizuhopecten > Mizuhopecten yessoensis. The sequence continues at coordinate 132,174 of NW_018404503.1, forward strand.
CAAACAAACTCACATAGGAGATCAAACACTGACATTGTAATTACGTATAGGATCAAACAAACTCACATAGGAGATCAAACACTGACATTGTAATTACGTATAGGATCAAACACAATTACGTAGTAGTTTAACATTCTACATGGTGCCAACAAGAACGCATTCCTGAATTATTGTTGAGATTACCTTAATGTCGTGCTTTTAATGTGTTAGAAACATGGACTAACACGTGTAACACGTGTATGGAGTGACGGCGGTTATCTTTCTCACGTAGACACGGTTATCATGTTTTATATGTCAAGTTGTGAAATTAAAAACCTAATGTGCAACTGTGTTGGTCGTGTTGTTGTTTACAAACGTAAGTCGAGCAGTCCATTTATTAACCCAGTAATGGGCAAAAGTGCCAACAACTCTTGGTTTGTTTTTAACTGATTACGCTGATATTGTTTAGTATATATAGTTAAACTTTTTCGAGATTTCACAAATGTGAAGGTTTGAAGTAAGATTGCACCGCACTTTGGTGTCTTACACTTGAATACTTCTGGTGTCACAAAGATCAAACTTTGAACATGTCAATATGTTGTTTCCAATTCTTAGGTTGACGTCAACTTTGTAAGATAGAATGCTTATCAGAAATGTTTCACTAGCTCATTAGGTAGAACCCAAGTCTCGTAAGACGAGGTCTCGAGTTCGATCCCTAGTTTGGGAAAGAAAAGATATTTTATCTGCATCAGATTTAAAAATTATTATTTAAAAACGTCATTAAGCAACATGAACATTATTTTACAAAACAAGGTGTTATATAATATAGGACTGAGAGAAATGTCTGTGGTATGACAGTTATTTTGGGATGAAAAAGGACTAAGGGAAATGTCTCTGGTGAGACCGTCATCTTGAGCTGAAATAGGACTGAGGGAAATGTCTCTGTTAAGACCGTTACTTTGAAATGAACAATCATCTTGATCTGAAATAGGACTGAGGGAAATGTCTCTGGTGAGACCGTCATTTTTAGCTGAAATAGGACTGAAGGAAATGTCTCTGGTAAGACCGTCATCTTGAGCTGAAATAGGACTGAGGGAAATGTCTCTGGTGAGACCGTCATTTTGAGCTGAAATAGGACTGAGGGAAATGTCTCTGGTGAGACCGTTACTTTGAGCTGAAATAGGACTGAGGGAAATGTCCCTGGTAAGACCGTTACTTTGAGATGAAATAGGACTGAGGGAAATGTCTCTGTTAAGACCGTTACTTTGAAATGAACAATCATCTTAATCCGAAATAGGACTGAGGGAAATGTCTCTGGTGAGACCGTCATTTTGAGCTGAAATAGGACTGAGGGAAATGTCTGTGGTATGACCGTCATTTTGAGCTAAAATAGGACTGAGGGAAATGTCTCTGGTGAGACCGTCATTTTGAGCTGAAATAGGACTGAGGGAAATGTCTGTGGTATGACCGTCATTTTGAGATGAAATAGGATTGAGGGAAATGTCTCTGGTGAGACCGTCATTTTGAACTGAAATAGGACTGAGGGAAATGTCTCTGGTGAGACCGTCATTTTGAGCTGAAATAGGACTGAGGGAAATGTCTGTGGTATGACCGTCATTTTGAGATGAAATAGGATTGAGGGAAATGTCTCTGGTGAGACCGTCATTTTGAGCTGAAATAGGACCGAGGGAAATGTCTCTGGTGAGACCGTCATTTTGAACTGAAATAGAACTGAGGAAAATGTCTCTGGTGAGACCGTCATTTTGAGCTGAAATAGGACCGAGGGAAATGTCTCTGGTGAGACCGTCATTTTGAGCTGAAATAGGACTGAGGGAAATGTCTCTGGTGATACCGTCATTTTGAGATGAAATAGGACTGAGGGAAGTGTCTCTGGTGAGACCGTCATTTTGAGATGAAATAGGACTGAGGGAAATGTCTCTGGTGAGACCGTCATTTTGAGCTGAAATAAGACTGAGGGATATGTCTCTGGTAAGACCGTCATTTTGAGCTGAAATAGGACTGAGGGAAATGTCTCTGGTGAGACCGTCATTTTGATCTGATATATGACTGAGGGAAATGTCTCTGGTGAGACCGTCATTTTGAGCTGAAA
>NW_018404503.1:135164-135764 GCF_002113885.1 Mizuhopecten yessoensis
TGACTGAGGGAAATGTCTGTGGTATGACAGTTATTTTGAGCTGAAATAGGACTGAGGGAAATGTCTGTGGTATGACAGTTATTTTGAGATGAAATAGGACTGAGGGAAATGTCTCTGGTGAGACCGTCATTTTGAGCTCAAATAGGACCGAGGGAAATGTCTCTGGTGAGACCGTCATTTTGAGCTGAAATACGACTGAAGAAAATGTCCCTGGTAAGACCGTTACTTTGAGATGAAATAGGACTGAGGGACCGGTAAGACCGTTACTTTGAGATGAAATAGAACTGAGGGAAATGTCTCTGTTCAAAACGCTATCTTGAGATGAAATAGGACTGAGGGAAATGTCTCTGGTGAGACCGTCATTTTTGGCTGAAATAGGGCTGAGGGAAATGTCTCTGTTAAGACCGTTACTTTGAAATGAACAATAATTTTGACCTGAAATCGGACTGAGGGAAATGTCTCTGTTAAGACCGTTACTTTGATCGGAAATAGGACTGAGGGATATGTCTCTAGTGTGACCGTCATAAAAACAGGAAAACATCCAAACTAAAGGATCGACACCTAAATCTTGACAAAAACAGGAAGACATCCAAATTAAAG
>NW_018404503.1:137234-137761 GCF_002113885.1 Mizuhopecten yessoensis
CACGACACCTAAATCTTGATAAAAACAGGAAGGCATCCAAATTAAAGGAACGACACAGGAATCTTGATAAAAACAGGAAGACATCCAAATTAAAGGAACCACACCTAAAACTTCATAGAAACAGGAAAACATCCAAACTAAGGAACGACACCTAAATCTTGACAAAAACAGGAAGACATCCAAATTAAAGGAACCTCACCTAAAACTTCATAGAAACAGGAAAACATCCAAACTAAGGAACGACACCTAAATCTTGACAAAAACATGAAGACATCCAAATTAAAGGAACGACACCTAAATCTTGATAAAAACAGGAAGGCATCCAAATTAAAGGAACGACACCGGAATCTTGATAAAAACAGGAAGACATCCAAATTAAAGGAACGACACATAAATCTTTATAGAAACAGGAAAACATCCAAACTAAGGAACGAAACCTCAATCTCTATAGAAACAGAAAAACATCATAATTAAAGGAACGTCACCCAAATATTCATAAAAACAGGAAGACATCCAAATTAAAGGAA
>NW_018404504.1:0-8812 GCF_002113885.1 Mizuhopecten yessoensis
GGTAGATCTGGGTTCGAGTCCCGGTCTGACTTTTTTCTTCTATTATATCGATTGAATGACCACAATATAATGAAAGGGAAAAAATAGTTACGGTTAAAAAAGGTTTCATTATATGGAAGCTATGAAANGAGAGTGACATAACATCTCATTCCCAAACATAAACATTACCGTTACTACTGCCAAACAGAATGACATAACATTTCATTCCAAAACATAAACATTACACTTACTACTGCCGAACAGAGTGATTTAACAATTACTTTTTCTACGGTGATAGAAAAAATAACATCCTACATACAAAACAAAGAAACCGTTCTAGCACTTTGAAAAAACGATCTATTCCGAATTAACCTGGTTGATGACCAACGTTGTATGTGTGGTTACCCTATTGAAGGCACCTTCCATTTCTTTTTTAACTGTGATAATTATGTTAAACAGAGAATTAAACTTTATCGTGAACTGAATGCATACATCCCCCTTACATTGAATCTACTTCTTTTTGGAGATATAACAATTTCGAAACAAGAAAACAAAATTATATTCATGAATACTCAGCAATATATACAAGACTCGAACAGATTTTAACACCCCTCACCCCTCAAAATCGACATCTTTATTAATACATGTATCTTATTAATACTAATAGATTGACAACACGAGTTGCAACATACAAACATACGTATATATATATATAAACATAATGAAGTCGTGTGTTTGGTCTTTCTCTGTGCGGACGGACTAATTGAAACGGAAATACCAGCAAGAACGGAGTGAACAGGAGGAAGTTATAATAGCACGGGATGTGATGAAAATTGATCAGAAGAAAGTTGTGAACAGCGAATAGTATAACTAGTCCGCTCGCATGGAGAAGGAACAACCACGTGGTCTGATATATATTTTCTTAAATTTACAGTCTTGTTGCAGTACTTATCTAGTACTCTTAACAAATCTGACCCTCTAACCCCTTCTTCCCTCTCTCTCTCTCCTCCCCTCTCACCATCCCCCTATCTCTCTTTCTTCCTTTATCTACATGTGTATGTTTATATTTGTAAAAAAGAAAGAAGATTTTTTTGGTTCGAGAATAAAATTTCGGCCATAATCCGAAAGGGTGCTTACACATGAAAAGCTAGCTTTACAGGAGGTAAAATTTTGACAACAGCACACGATGCAAAATTGCAAAAAATCAAGCTTTACAACTTTACTGGGACCCAGATAATTCTGCAACCAGGTAGGTAATCTTTAATTTCAGACAGAGCTTAGGAAAAAAATTACTAGTTGCGGGGGTCAAATTTTGGGTTGAAAATAGCATTTTTTGGCATTTTTTGGTAATTTTTGATGTGGTAACCATGGTTTTCACACAAGTGACATACATAGAAAAAAGAGGTTTATACACTTCTCAGTACTTTATATGTATTGTAAATGTAATGCAGTTTACAAATATATATACATGTATACATGTGTTGTGTAGGGTAAATCCGCTGTGTTTACATTTCCTCGACATGTGCCTTGTTTATCAGAGTCGGGCCATTTCTACTGTATTCTGCTACCACAGGTCGGATTATTACAAGGAGAATCTTTATCTCCAATAATGTTTTCTTTATTTGTCAACGACATGGAATCCGAGTTATCACTTGCAATTACTTAATTTGTTTTTAATTATGTATGCCGATGACACGGTATTTTTTTCTAAGGATGTAGTTGACCTACAAAATATGTTGGATTTTTTAATCACTTATTCTCGACGTTGGAATTTATCTGTAAATGTAGACAAAACAAAAATAGTTGTTTTTAGAAAAAGTAAACGATTGTATCCAAACGAGCAGTGGATTTTTGATGGTAAAGCTATAGAAGTGGTAGATCAATTTTGCTATTTAGTGGTAGATCAATTTTGCATGAAGCTTTACACATGACTTAACATTATCGTATATAGATTTGATAACATTAAGCATCCGTCCTCTTACACCCGATTTCCACAATTTACACCACAATTTATCATGTGATATACTATCAAACGCTTTTCTATAGTCTTCGAAAACACAATAAGGCCTTTTATTACTCTGTAAAGTTTTAGTAATCAAGGTATGAAGTACAAATATTGCATCTCTGGTACCACTCCCGGGCTTAAAACCTAACTGAGCATCTGTTATTACATTCTCACTTTCGCTCCACCTTAACATTCGTTTATTCAAGAGTGAGGTAAATAACCTGGCCATATGACTTACTAACGTGATTCCCCTATAGTTATTTACGTCATTTTTATTACCTTTTTATGCAGAGGTATAACAACTTCTTCTGACCAAGCTTTAGGAAAGTATCCTACCTGTAATATAGTATTAAACAATATCTGGAAAACTGGTGCAAAAACATCAATATACTCTATAAAATATTCATTAATGACATTGTCTAAACCGGCAGATTTACCTTTGTATGACCCTTTCATTGAAGCTAAAAATTCATCGAGACTGAAATCGTCATCAAGCTCAGGGTAAATACATTCGTTATCAACTTCAACTTTCTCAACATTGACGGGAGAAAAGTCAACTGAATTGTTGGCAATATCCTTAAAATATTGGTAAAAATCATTTAAAATCAGATTTCCGGAATCACAAGTCTTACGTCTAGAAAAATTACCATAAACAACTTTTGGATCATTTTTTCTCAAAATGTCTAACATATCGCCTTCATTCCAAAGATAATATCTCTTCACCCTCGCCTCGTAGGTCTTTTCACGAACTAAGTTTTCTCTATTGCTTACAGTTCTACATATTTTAAAAGATCTTCTATATATTCTACGTAAACGTTTACATTCGTTATCAAACCATGGTTTGTCAGGTTCTTTGACATAACGTCTAGACTTCTGATGACAAGAACAATTACAAGTACGTATACGTTTCTCGAAACAGCTAGACTTGTCAAAAATAGAGTGAACATTGTTACCCAGTACTTCCAAACATTTGTCAATACTGTCCATAGTATTCTCTAAGATAGTCAACGAATTTGCAATTAATGCCCTATTTGCATTCATAGAATCAGCAGTAATCACTCTTGCTTCTTCTGTCCGGGAAACAGACTTAGTAGTACTAAACGTATTACTGAAGTCACAACAATTACAAATATGAGTGTCTGCTTTTAAGGTGAAAAACAATGTCGCGTGGTCAGAATATTCATTAAAATCCCCAACATTACAATTTTGAACCTGGTCCAAATAATGGCTATGAGCCAGTACATAATCAATTGTACTTGTACCTAAGGCGTTATAAAACGTAAATTTACCTTCGATATCACCAGCCGTCCGACCATTTTATATTCGAAAACCAGCAGCCTTACACAATTGCAAAAGACGACGCCCAAATTGGTTAACATAAACATCTTCAGAATTACGAACTTTTTCACCAACTTCATCTTCATAGGGTATTACATTATCTATAACCTGATGTAAACTATCATGTAGAACATCAAATGGAATAAAGTCAGGCTCTCTACCAGTTCTACTGTTGAGATCACCCGTGATAAATACATGACCCATACAGCTGAATTTGGCAATTCCAATTTCCAAAACATCAAACATATTGACATCATAACTGTCATGGAAGATATACAAAACAGAGATTTGTATCGATATTGTCAAAAAAGAGCTTGCCATCTATCTTTATCCACAACATACTATCAGATACTACCTCTTTCAGCGTTACATTTACTTCTCTTGAAAGGTGGAAAAAAATCAAAACCTTTAACATTGACACTATCTAAATTATTTAACCAACATTCACTTAGAAAAAAAATATATGAATCTTGAAAAATATTAAGAAAATTATCATCTATAATTTTATTTTGTATGCCTCTATGAACGTTCCACGAGCATATATTAATTTGGGATATGTTCTCCTGTGAGCTCTATGCGGAAACAGCTTTGGCGTAGGTATGTTCCTCATAAGAACCTTGCCTATCCTGGCCAACAGCGTATCTAGCCCGACGTGACGGTGGACAACCGGAAGTTGATGATCCTGTTCCGTTGGGAGTTGACGGCTGGCGCGATCTCTTCGACCTGCTTTCCTCTACATTCATGGGTGCAGCAGGCTGAACACGTGATTCCATCCTTTGAGAACTCGTCTCGCCCGTGTACAACACACCATCGACGAACATATTATCACGTACAAGTCTTAGTTTGTGCCCATTCCTTCGCTTTGCCTTAGCCACTGGATAAAGCTTCCTCCTTGCCTCCTCAATGATTGGTGGAAAATGCTCGCATGTCTTAAAACGTCGTCATGTTGACGCTATTAGAGGAAGCGATCGCCGCTGAGCCAAAGGTGTGTTTTTCAGATAAATCACAATATCTCGGAATCGAAGTCAACTATGACGTTCGCACTTTCTTAGCCTTTGGTTGTATTAAACAAAGTATTTTCATAGCTTGATATAGCAAAACGTTCAGGGTACATTTCGTGGGTGCGGTTAGAAGGAGGGGCGGCAATTGTTTCGAGAAATAGTGTTAACCACTAAAACATCTAATTTATACTTCCTAATTTCTTAGATTAAGTTAATCTACATGACGCCTTATCACAAGAAGAAGAAGAAGAAGAAGAAGAAGAAGAAGAAGAAAAAAGAAGGAGAAGAAGAAGAAGAACATCTAATATTACTATACGGCTCGATAGGTCCAAACAAACAACTGTAGCAAATTCCCGAGTCCCTTTGCCTGAAACCACAGGTAGTAACCTTGTGGCCTTTACCTTTGAAATAACAATAGCCGCAGGTAACAGTGGTGACCACACGTTTAAACAATAAGAAATGTAAGGCCGGGTAAAAGCAAAGACCAGATGATAGTTGGGATTAATTCGCTATTGTTTAGGATAGTGAAATCAGTGCTGTTTGTGCAATATACTTTTCAAAATGACTGTCAAGAGAAAGCAATAAAATAAAACTTTGGTTCAAGGCTGTTTTAAGGAGGGAATTACACAAGTAATTCAGATTTCAGATTATGTTTTCATCACTCAGACAAATGAAAATGTGTAACTTGAGGGTACAGCACGGTATTAGATTATTTGAGTCTGTGGGTACAGCAATGAGTATGATTAGGCGTAGCAGGATGCATATAATGTATACATGTATGTTGTGTTGTAAGATGTATAGATAAGATACATATAACTAACGCTCCGGCTTCAATATCATTCATATAAATACTGATTATAATTATCAAATAATACCACTAAAGAGAATATCATAAGAATTAAACCTGTTTGAGATATAAGTAGAGAAGGACGATTTTAAGAGAGAAAAAAACATTAATTACACGGAATTCGCTTACAGCATTTCAGTTAGATTTGTAAGATAATACAGGAATAATACTCTATGCAAACACATCACATTCACTTGTTTTATACATATGATGATATTCATATCCAATATTTTCCAAACAAAAGTTTCATATTTCATTTCCTTTTGAACATTTGCGATCGCCTAGTTTAAATAAAAACAAACAATTACACGTACGTTATTTCGTTTGGGTTGTTTATAATTTGTCGACAAATTGATTAAATATTTATTTAGCAACAGATTCAGAGTTTGAGACTAAAACAATGAACTACCCACTAGACGTATCCATATGTATTGTTGATGTCGAAGAACCATTGTTCAAGACTATTCCCGTAACTTGACATTGAAATAATATTTGGGGAAAATACAGAAATTAAAATAAAAGATAAGTGAGAAACTGATTAAATGGAACAAATATGCAGATATTGACTCGAGACTGATTATAAAGGTCGAAAATGCAGTTGTTGCCTCGAGACCTATTGAATGGTACAGAAAATGCAGTTATTGACTCGAGACTGATATAATAAAACGGAAATGCAGTGAATCAATCGAAACTGATTAAATTGAACAAACATGCAGTTATTAACTAAAGACATATTAATTGGAACGAAAACGCAGTTGTTACTCGAGACTGATTGAATGAAACGAAAATGCAGTCATTGACACGAGACTGATTATATGAAACGAAAATGCAGCCATTGCCTCGAAACTGATTAAATTGAACAAAGATGCAGTTATTGACTCGAAACTGATAAAATAGCAACAACATGCAGCTATTCACACGAAACGAAAATGCGGTTATTGACACGCATGAACGCAAATGCACCAATCAACTCGAAACTGATTAAACTAAATGAAAATGCAGGTGTTGACTCGAAACTGATTAAATAGATCGAAAATTAAGTTAATGACTCGAGATTGCCATGAATGGAACGAAAATGCAGTTATTGTCTTGAAACTGATGTAATTGAACGAAATTGCAGTTATTGACTCGAGACTGATTAAACAGGACGAAAATGCAGTTATTGACACGAAAATGATGAAATGGAACGAACATGCAGTTATTGAAATTGATTAAATGGAATGAAAATGATGTTAATAACTCGAGACTGATTAAATGTCACTCACATGTCACATATTATTACTAAAGTCAATTTATTATTTAAATATCAAGCGGATATAGCTCTATTTAATCAGCTGAAAAGCATAGAAAAATGTGGAAAATTCATACAATATAAGAATAATATGATAAATCCGCAAGTGTCGACGTCACTACCAAAAATCGAACAGAAATCTGTTCTGCCAAAAGACAGCTTTGGCTCGACAATTACACGAGGTTACTGCCGCAGAATGATCGTTCTCGTGGTGACCTATATTGGGGACCTGTCTATTGCTATAATTACGTTGGAGAATCTGTCAATTAACGGCTTTCTATGTTATACTAACTAATGTTTATCGTTAGACCGGCTATCCTCCCATTCATACGTGGCGTAACTAAGAGGATAAAAATCACGATAGTAAGGAATAAAAAGACTTGCAGTGACAATGTAACTATGGAAGGTTCAGCGCCCTCCTCGGTGTTTTTATCACAATTAGAAATCAGTTGTTAAAACTGCCGATGACTCATTATTCCCCACAGATTAAATCAGTGTAAAGAAAGGGATTTTTTTTATTTATTTTCATTTCATTTCAACATATTCTATTGACAAAGAACAATGTTATACTGTCAAAAGGATTGGACAACAGGCTTATAGACTATATAAGTCCTCTCCATTGATGGTAGATATATGGACATAATGGATTGATATTATAATTATAAAGATTTTGCTTACAGTCAAAAATTTATCATTGGAAACGAGTAACATATTTGGAGTAAGAACTTTTTTAAGACAATATGTCACTACAAAAATAAATGTACAGTACTGTTCATTTTTAAGACCTCATGCATCTGATGTAAAATAATATGATATCTACATAACTATTTAGTAACGGATACAATATGAATATGTACGAATTGCCCGATGATTTAATTTCTGGTACATATAAATTTAATCAACATACATTTTATTTTGTAATAATATATTTGTGTATCCATTATACTTGGTACTTAATGTCTGCACAATTTGGTATAGAGAAAATTTGCAGGTATATAAGGTCCATAGAAAGTTGTATATAATGATATGATCACAAAATAAATTGCTTAAAATTCTGATTATATTTCTTCTAGATATTGTCTATAGTTCTACTGCCAATTATGTACTTAAATCTAATTAGATATTTACATAATTAAGATGTTATTATACAAAATATGGTGTGGGTAGGGGGATAGCTCCCATAAAATAGTGTATTAATTAGATTCAGTCTGCAATATATGTTCTGCCACGGGTCTGACAGACAGATAACAAGAATCTCAAAACGTTGCTTTGCCTTTATTGATCCCGTAAAAACTACAACATATGAAAATAATAGAATCCATTTACAAAATGGTCAAAAACATTTATCCTAACTTCGTTCAAACCACAAATTACTCCTAACATAATAGTAAGCATAGCTGGGCTTATAGCCGGTAAAATACGGTTATTTGTGAAAACTGCAAATTCAAGGTAGGCTTATTGCCGGAAAACTACGGTAATGAATATGACACAACACAAAATTCCACTTTGGCAGTGTGTGCTGCAATTTTTCAATGTGAAAAATCTCAATTTGCTACGGAATGTCTCCGGAAATTGTACGGTGGGTACACAGTTTCATAACAAACCGGAAGCAAGGAGTATCAGTCAATGGTGAAACGTCTAAATGGATGGAGGTAACTAGTGGGATTCCACAGGGTAGTGCTTTAGGGCCATCCTTATTTGTAATCTATATAAATGACCTCCCAGAAACAATCAACGCAGCAACATTCTTGTTCGCAGATGATACAAAAATTTACAATTATGATCAAAATATTACCCTACAGGATGATCTTGACCAGCTCCAAGAATGGTCAGATAAATGGTTGTTAAAATTTCACCCCGACAAATGTAAAGTATTAACCTTAGGAAAGAACATAAACAACGCGCCACTACATTTGTATAAAGATACGGAAGATGGGAGGGTCGATGTCACTTTGGAAAACATAACAAAAGAAAAGGATCTAGGAATTATTACGGACAATCACCTAAATTTCAGCGATCATATCCACGAATCGGTCAATAAAGCAAACAGAATAATGGGAACTATCCGAAGAACTTACACATATTTAGACAATACAACATTCTGTCTTTTGTATAAAGCGCTTGTAAGACCGCACCTGGAATACGGGGCCAGCGTATGGAATCCATACCTACAAAAACACATAAATGAACTGGAAAATGTACAAAGAAGAGCGACTAAACAAATACCGGGAATGAAGGAGTTGAACTATGATCACAGATTAAGGATATTAAAACTACCAACACTCAAGCATAGAAGACTGCGAGGAGACATGATTCAAGTGTACAAACTAACTCACGGAGGATACGATAAC
>NW_018404504.1:10465-28967 GCF_002113885.1 Mizuhopecten yessoensis
GCCATAACTCCAGTCAAAAATGGAATTTTAATACATGGTTCAAACTATGTAATCGATTATGATAAAGCCACAAACAAAGTTTCAAATTGATATGGCAAGCGGTAGCGAAATAAGTCTAAACAAAAGTTTATTTTGATAATTTCCTATGTGCGAAGGGCCATAACTCCAGCAAAAAAAGGAATATTAACACGGGGTTTGAACTCAAACTGTAATCCATTATGACAAAGCCACATATTAGGTAACAAATTGATGTTGCAAGTGGTAGCGAAAAAAATCTGGGAAAACATTAATTATGAGATTTCTTATGTGCAAAGGGCCATAACTCCAGCAGCAAATGAAATATTGACACAGGGTTTGGACTCTAACTGTAATCCATTATGATAAAGCCGCAAATTAAAGTGGCAAGTGGTAGCAAACGAAGTATGACAAACAGTTAATTATGAGAACTTCCAATGTGTGAAGGGCCATACATGTAACTCCAGCATTTTTTTTTTTTATATTAGCACGTGGTTCGAACTTAATCTGTAATCTTTTATGATTAAGCCACATACAAAGTTACAAATTGATATGGTAAATGGTGGCGAAACAAAGTCTGGAAAACTTAATTGTGACTGCCGCCGCAAACGACAACGTGTGATAACGGACAGACTGATCCTTCAGTGTTCGCCATGCTTCTCAGGCGGCACGACCAAGGAAAGGCAGAACAGTGAAGAAAGAAAGGAAAGATTTAAGATCCCAAGTGTGTTGCAATGGGGGCAGAAGTTCTATTTTTGTCTGTTCAATGTCCCCCAAGTAGTAGACATGAAAGAAAATCCCCGATTCTTCAGGGGGCCAACTTTTAGCCCCCCTCCCCCATGTACATTGTATGTAAATTATGGTTTGACAGNTTATTTTAAACAAATGATTTGTTAATTTCAGCTTGCATGCACTGTATGAATGTTATTTTAATAACATTGTACCCATATGAATCCATGATTGTCGTGAAGTGGTGCTTTATTTGAATTTAATACATTTGACGCTTTATTACCTGACCTGGAACGCATTCGTAGCCATACCGAGACAATTACAATACTGTGGTATAACTGTATATATATTGTGTACATAGTTTAAGCGTCTGCGAGACCAGCTGTTCTAACTTACAAACGTCCAGGTGACGAGAAAGAACATGAGAGAAATGTTTTTGACTTTTGACAGGAGCTGTAGGCTATTCATACTTTTCAATTTGTACTATTCTTCTTTTTGGATAACGACGCTTTAACTTGTAAGCGATAAATACATCACTGGCGTCAATTCGAGAAGCATCAATACTAAAAACGTCTTTTAATATTAATTGCTACCAAACCCTTGCTCCTGGTTACAAATAAATGCTATGTCCCAATCACCTGCCCTCTGGACAGCATGATTATTTAGCCTCTTTATCTTAATCCTTCCAACGTAGGTATCTTGTGATAAAATTTGTTGTTTGCTTTACACTGGTACAATGTTTCAAGCTCCTGAGAGCTTATGTTAACTATGACATATATTTAACGTAAAAAAATGATTCTTGTATCTTTTATTTTGAAGTAACATGCCACTATGCTTTTATCCGATAATTTTTAGATAAAAAACACACACACACAAGCTTTTAATCACGAACTTTTACTCGAATGCGCCTATGTATAATCTTCGGCACGAGGAAGGACACAAGTTAAGGTATACTGTTGATGCCGACATGTACAAATGTATGTAAACTGTAAAACGAAACAGGAACAGGAAATATTAGACTACGTGTAGTTATAATACATTGATGAAGAACTAGTAAATAATCTATTCAACTAGTCCTGTGGACTACCAAGTAAAAACAGTTTATTTCTGTCTCTGTCCTATGTTTAATAATGTATTGTTAAAATCAGTTTTTAACATGTCAGAAATGAGTTAATGAAACTTTAAAATTACATTGGGTCCATCCATTCCAATCTGCACTAGGTTAGTTGCATTCAGTTCACTATGAATAACACCTTCTTGAGTTACATGTCATTTGCTGTGGCGTGACAAAGAAATTGAGAATCAGAATATCTTGTTTTCACAAATTTTCCTCTTCATCCAAAAATCGAACATTACATGCATAACCATGTGTTTATTCATCTGCTAGTCAAGCAATTTGTCAAAAAGAACTGAGTACTTATCTTCTGATCATTCATTAACAAATGCTTAAAATGCTCTGCTTTTCTGAAGGAAGCTATAATATAAATGATTTTCTTTCTCCACACGTGAATTTGTTCGCAATGTTACTGTCAGGAAACACGAGGGAAAACAATTTAGAAAAGTCAAAGAACTGTTTTACTGTTTGCAAATAAAGTCCAAAGTGTTTCAGCACGTAGAGTATAAACAGGTTTTACACACTCTATCGATTAAGCTATATAGCTGTAAAGACCTATCTGAAACAGGTTTTTTGAGCTATTTTCATGAGATTTTCTTTTATAGGCCAAACGACACAAACTCGCTTTTAAAAGAAGACTTAATAATTAGATTAATAGCAAAAGACATAAGATGTTTTATGCCACTCCGCTGCAATTTAATGAAAATTAAAATCTGAGAAAATAAAGCACAATGCAGCTTTCATTTAAAGGTGGATATAGCTATATAGCTCAATCGACAGAGTGTACTGGACCTAATTATTACGAGCGACAAAATCACTTTGTCACCAGCAGCACGAGCATTAGCTGAAACCGAGAAACGTACTTAAATCATCCGCTTTTGTTTCGGTTTTTTCGTAGGCTGGGTATTAACGTGTTCCCTTTTTAAGGAAAACATCGAACATCGGGCTCGAATCGGGAACCGCTTGCCCACAGATTGGTTTGTGCTTCTTACTGTTCATATGCGAAGGTAATGCATGCTCCCCCATCTTGCCTAGGTTGCAAACGATACATTTAGCCATGTGCTTGTCGCATTTGAATTATCTGGTCGGCCTGGCGACCCATTGATCGCCAAGCCATTTCCGATTAAACACACACTCTCCCCATTCTGACGGTACTGTTCGTACAAAAGGTGGCTCGTCCATTTGTTTTTTCCTAATCTTTTTCGCGAAGACGCTTTACAGTATGTACAACCACAGTATCAAACATATTAATGACCCAGAATAGTATCAGTAGTATTGGAAACAGAAACCGGTAGATGATATCCCGAAAAATTAAACTCCGCCCTAACCCTAACCCTAACCCTAGCCCTAAGTGACCATAATATCAAACTAATACAGAGGACACCTAAATGTATATACATGTATGTGGAAAAAATGAAAAAAAATAATTGACCAGATTTTATTACCAATGACACCCTGTTCCTCCTTAAATAGATCGTAGGCGACGGTACGATTGCACCGACTGCTTGAGTACCTCAATACATCGAGGTGAAACCTTAAGGAGGTGACCCATACTTTCTTATTAACTTGACGGGTGTAGGAGTTTAAGAAGTCTATCCGACCAACCAATTTTTCATCCTGTTCCGAAAACAGCTCAGGGCTTTTATGTCCCTTGTATCTATTCCATATCCCTATACTATAAGGAGGAATCTCCAGGAATATAAGTTTGACATTTGAAAAATTCTGTAAAAAACCAACAACGGAGTTTCTATTTCTCCTGACATAGTCCTCACACTCTAAGTCTAATGAATGTGCTAAATCAATGCATTATCCTGTTTTGTTGGTGAGATCACATGTTCCTAACCAAACATAGGACAATAGTTCTATGTCTGCGAACTCGCTCAGGTAAATAGCACTGGAGCCATTGCAGTGCCTGAACAAAAGTACACCCTGCCCTCCACTGACATTCTAGATTATGCCCTAATTTTTTATGATATCTTCATTTCTCTTCAAAAAAAAGCCTTTACTACTGGTCAAAATAATAGAATGTTTGTTTAATATGTTTGGTTACCTTACTTACACTCATTTAGAAATAGATATGATTTAACATATGTGTACAAGGTTCTGAAAGTGCAAATGATTTTGACCATTCATGTGCTTGGGAGACACTCATGAAGGGATACGGGATACGGAAAGGTTTGGTGAATCATTCAGTATGGTGATGGGGATGATTGTGACGATTATGATGATGATGATGATGATGATGATGATGATGATGATGATGATGAATGCAGAAATGATGAATGATGATCCCTTGTAAAACGAAAATTACGAATAAACATTAAACAATAAACATCGCGTACTGAATGCTGCACTCGCTCAATCATATAGTTTTTACACAAAACAATACAGCGCACTTAAACGATAACGCTAAATGTCAAAAGTGCGGTAGGCCTACTCAGGTCGGTCGACGTCGGATATTGTCCCCGATCAAGTCAATCAACACCTCCTAGACGTCATCCTGTAAGTTTCTTCTCCTTGTCGTTACTAATCGACTAGTGTTTACGTTCTACCACCTCTACGTTACTAATCGACTAATGTTGACGTTCTACCACCTCTACGTTACTAATCAACTAGTGTTGATGTTCTACCATCTCTACGTTACTAATCGACTAGTGTTGACATTCTACCACCTTTACGTTACTAATCGACTAGTGTTGACGTTCTACCACCTCTACGTTACTAATCGACTAGTGTTGACGTTCTACCACCTCTACGTCACTAATCGACTAGTGTTGACAATCTACCACCTCTACGTTACTATCGACTCGTGTTGACGTTCTACCACCTCTACGTTACTAATCGACTAGTGTTAACGTTCTATCAGCTCTACGTTACTAATCGACTAGTGTTGACGTTCTACCACCTCTACGTTACTAATCGACTAGTGTTGACAATCTACCACCTCTACGTTACTATCGACTAGTGTTGACGTTCTACCACCTCTACGTTACTAATCAACTAGTGTTTACGTTCTACCACCTCTACGTTACTAATCGACTAGTGTTGACAATCTACCACCTCTACGTTACTATCGTCTAGTGTTGACGTTCTACCACCTCTACGTTACTAATCGTCTAGTGTTGACAATCTACCACCTCTACGTTACTATCGACTAGTGTTGACGCTCTACCACCTCTACGTTACTAATAGACTAGTGTTGACGTTCTACCACCTCTACGTCACTAATCGACTAGTGTTTACGTTCTACCACCTCTACGTTACTAATTGACTAGTGTTTACGTTCTACCACCTCTACGTTACTAGTCGACTAGTGTTGACGTTCTACCACCTCTACGTTACTAATCGACTAGTGTTTACGTTCTACCCCCTCTACGTTACTAATTGAATAGTGTTTACGTTCTACCACCTCTACGCTACTAATTGACTAGTGTTTACGTTCTACCCCCTCTACGTTACTAATTGAATAGTGTTTACGTTCTACCACCTCTACGCTACTAATTGACTAGTGTTTACGTTCTCCCCCCTCTACGTTACTAATCGACTAGTTTTGACGTTCTAACACCTCTAGGTTACTAATCGACTAGTGTGGACGTTCTACCACATCTACGTTACTAATCGACTAGTGTTTAAGTTCTACCACCTCTACGTTACTAATCGAATAGAGTTGACGTTCTACCACCTCTACGTTATTAATCGACAAGTGTTGACGTTCCACCACCTCTACGTTACTAATCGACTAGTGTTTACGTTCTAACACCTCTACGTTACTAATCGACCAGTTGTTCTACCACCTCTACGTTTTATATGGCTTAGTTTTGACGTTCGATCACTTCTACGATTTATAAGGCTAGTTTTGAAATTCTTTGTTGCTAACGGGTATATCGATGACTTTGTATTATCTAGGCTGCCATATGATATATGGCTGGCTTTGAACTTCTCCAGAAGTATTGTAGAAGTTACATTCAATCAGTGTGATATTCGGAATTTGTTGTTTGAGAGGGTAGCCGTAGCCAATAGTTAAGTTGTGTTAGTTCTAAGGAAACGCGGAACATAGTTGAAATAAAAAGTGTTATCGAAAAGGAATGTTTGTCTTTTACGATATGCAAATGTAACATTATCAAGCATTTTCGACTTTTTACTTAGACTTTGAAGCAACAAACATTGCCCTAGGCTCTTATGAAGGTTGATCCATGCATCTTTGCTTCATCTGCGTTTGATTTATTACTGAACACAAACCAGAAAAAATAACATTCACAATTTAGTCTTTCTATCGCCTCCATTAAGTATTAGCCTTGTACCGCGACAAAATGGTCGCCTTTGTGGACTCGGCCCATTGTGTAATTATACGTTTAATATCAAATTCTCAAAAGCTAGCGACATTCCATTAGCCTGAATCCACGATAACAGCTAGGGTGACGAATCGACATCACCATTAAGATTATACATGCCGAAGCTAGTTCCGTCGGACAGTTATGAGCAATATGGTATCAGTAGGCGGCCTGGTCAGCACTCCAGTCAAAGAATGGTCTGTTTGATTGTATAAGATATGAACGTAATGTATACACAATGTTAACGGAAATACTGATAATGCCTTTCCGGTCTAAATATGGATGAGGGCGTGTGTTGAAATGTCTAGAAACATACACAATATTATCATAGTCATAAGAAAGAAGGTGGACCACCACATCAATCAGCACAACTATTTGTGGTAAGATTGATGGGATAAGCATACTCTAGATTGTTTTATATACATCCAAATGAACACGCTTTTCTACGCATGAAAATACGTTTTGTCATTGTTTGCTAGTACATTATATGATATGTCGCTTAAGAGCAGAAAGTTTTGTGACTGTATTGGAGAATGCTTCTTACTTTATTGGGGAAAGGTTTCCACAGTATGGGAGTGTGTTTTGTCATGGTACATGTGTTAAGTTTGTCCTTTGATTGAAGAACGCTTTGCAACTGTATGATAGAGAGTTATGTAACACTCAGGGAAAGATCGTAATAAAAAAAATTGTATATACAACACTTATATAGCGCCCTGTATAATTTGTACAATTACTCCTAAGCGCTTTACAACATATGGATACTAGTATTAGTTTTAATTGATACACAACAAAGGCATTCAATCACCTACGTACATTATAAACGAATAAATAAAGGGTGGTATGTACATGACGTCAGAGCAAAGAGCCTAAAATGCAGACGTGAAGAGATGGGTCTTTATATCTTTCTTGAATTCTGCCAGGGAATTGACTTCCTATTCACAGATGGTAAGCTATTCCACAACGTGATCGAAATCCTCCCAAAGCAGCGGTTTCCCTAGGTCACGGTACGAGATTTTAGGACTGACATAATTGGGATTGTGATGGCTGATACAGAGTAACAAGCTCCTGTAGGTATTGGAGAGCTGTTCCATTCAGTGTCTGTATGTGTATACCGAACTTTTGTCATGGGACTTGTATCTAGGACAGGTTGTATGTGCTCTTTCTTTCGAGTACTAGTAACCAGACGTGCTGCAGTGTTCTGGAATCAATTAGACTGTCAGATATACCACAGAGCAAGGCGTTACCATAACCCAACCGATAGATACACCTAACAGGTGAATGCACCAAAATCCTGCATGCATCTGCATTCATAAACTGTCGGATACAGACGAAGTTCTTGATCTGGTAGTAACAGGATTGGGCAGTAGCGTTCGCTTGTTTCTCGATGTTCAGTGAACTATCAAAGTATATCCCAAGGTATTATACATCTAGGACAGTCTCAATAGTTCGGGCACCGACCTTGAGCTGGAGAGCCATTGTTTGATGATACTTTGTCGAAAAGACGATAAGTTCCGTCTTTTCCTGATTAAGGTTTAGTATGGTGGCGATCATCCAGGTACTGATGTCTGTCAGACAAGCTTCCAGATTTTCTAATATGGTATCCCAACTGTTTTGAGGTTGATGAGCATGGAAATACGTGTGTCATCAGCATAACAATAATAGCGAAGGCTATGGCACAAAATCTCTCCGATCGGTTTTGAGAATAGGCCATTTTTTGCATCCAAATGCCGACCCTTGAGTAACCCCAAAATATAGTATTTTGTCGTGTGAGGTGGTAGATCCGATGGCCGGACACTGTCGTCGTTCACTTAGATAAGACCTTATCCACCAATATTCATTCTAATATGAAACGGCAAAGCCTTAAAAGAGCGTAACTTTTGTTGATCTCTGATATTTACTGATTCGATCAGAATGAGAAAATACTGATTCAGAATGAGATAAGATAAGCTTTATTTAAAGGCGGGAAGTCGATGAATGACAATAAAAACATCATCTCTAATGAGAATTTCAGACCTATATAACAAAAAGGGGGGACCGGGGCGAGTTCGCCCACTTTTTATTTAAGTCCGTTCTGGGAAATATGGCAGCACGTCCGTTTTTGAAGAATCGTTTAACTTTTCACGTTTAACTGCGTAACTAATCGACTAGTGTTGACGTTCTACCAACTCTGCGCTACTAATCGACTAGTGTTGACGTTCTACCACCTCTACGTTACTAATCGACTAGTGTTATCGTTCTACCACCCCTACGTAACTAATCGACTAGTGTTGACGTTCTACCAACTCTGCGCTACTAATCGACTAGTGTTGACGTTCTACCACCTCTTCGTTACTAATCGACTAGTGTTATCGTTCTACCACCCCTACGTAACTAATCGACTAGTGTTGACGTTCTACCACCTCTTCGTTACTAATCGACTAGTGTTATCGTTCTACCACCTCTACGTTACTAATCGACTAGTGTTGCCGTTCTACCACCTCTAGGTTACTAATCGACTAGTGTGTACGTTCTACCACCTCTACGTTACTAATCGAATAGTGTTGACGTTCTACCACCTCTACGTTATTAATCGACTAGTGTTCACGTTCCTCCACCTCTACGTTACTTATCGACTAGTGTGTTCGTTCTACCACCTCTACGTTACTAATTGAACAGTCGTTCTACCACCTCTACGTTTTATATGGTTAGTTTTGACGTTCTATCATTTCTACGATTTATAAGGCTATTCGAAATTCTTCCATTACTAACGGGTATATCGATGACTTTGTATTATCTAGGCTGCCATATGATACATGGCTGGCTTTGAACTTCTCCAAAAGTATTGTAGAAGTTACATTCAATCAGTGTGATATTCGGAATTTGTTGTTTGAGAGGGTAGCCGTAGCCAATAGTTAAGTTGTGTTAGTTCTAAGGAAACGCGGAACATAGTTGAAATAAAAAGTGTTATCGAAAAGGAATGTTTGTCTTTTACGATATGCAAATGTAACATTATCAAGCATTTTCGACTTTTTACTTAGACTTTGAAGCAACAACCATTGCCCTAGGCTCTTATGAAGGTTGATCCATGCATCTTTGCTTTATCTGCGTTTGATTTATTACTGAACACAAACCAGAAAAAATAACATTCACAATTTAGTCTTTCTATCGCCTCCATTAAGTATTAGCCTTGTACCGCGACAAAATGGTCGCCTTTGTGGACTCGGCCCATTGTGTAATTATACGTTTAATATCAAATTCTCAAAAGCTAGCGACATTCCATTAGCCTGAGTCCACGATAACAGCTAAGGTGACGAATCGATATCACCATTAAGATTATACATGCCGAAGCTAGTTCCGTCGGACAATAATGGGCAATATGGTATCAGTAGGCGGCCTGGTCAGCACTCCAGTCAAAGAATGGTCTGTTTGATTGTATAAGATATGAACGTAATGTATACACAGTGTTCACGGAAATACTGATAATGCCTTTCCGGTCTAAATATGGATGAGGGCGTGTGTTGAAATGTCTAGAAATATACACAATATTATCATAGTCATAAGTATGAAGGTGGACCAACACATCAATCAGCACAACGATTTGTGGTAAGGTTGATGGGATAAGCATACTCCAAATATTTCTTTATATACATCTAATTGAGCACGCTTTTCTACGCATGAAAATACGTTTTGTCATTGTTTGCTTGTACATTATATCATATGTCGCTTTAGAGCAGAAAGTTTTGTGACTGTATTGGAGAATGCTTCCCACTTTATTGGGGAAAGGTTTCCACAGTATGGGAGTGTGTTTTGTCATGGTACATGTGTGAAGTTTGTACCTCGATTGAAGAACGCTTTGCAACTGTATGATAGAGAGTTATGTAACACTCAGGGAAAGATCGAAATAAAAATAATTGTATACACAACACTTATATAGCGCCCTGTATAATTTGTACAATTACTCCTAAGCGCTTTACAACATATGGATACTAGTATTAGTTTTAATTGATACACAACAAAGGCATTCAATCACCTACGTACATTATAAACGAATAAATAAAGGGTGGTATGTACATGACGTCAGTGCAAAGAGCCTAAAATGCAGACGTGAAGAGATGGGTCTTTATATCCTTCTTGAATTCTGCCAGGGAATTGACTTCCTATTAACAGATGGTAAGCTATTCCACAACGTGGCCGAAACCCAGCGGTTTCCCTAGGTCACAGTACGAGATTTTAGGACCTACATAATTGGGATTGTGATGGCTGAAACAGAGTAACAAGCTCCCGTAGGTACTGGGTAGCTGTTTCATTCAGTGCCTGTATGTGTACACCGAACTTTTGTCATGGGACTTGTATCTAGGACAGGTTGTATGTGCTCTTTCTTTCGAGTACGAGTAACCAGACGTGCTGCAGTGTTCTGGACTCAATTAGACTGTCAGATATACCACAGAGCAAGGCGTTACCATAACCCAACCGATCGATACACGTAACAGGTGAATGTACCAAAATCCTGCATGCATCTGCATTCATAAACTGTCGGATACAGCCGATGTTCTTGATCTGGTAGTAACAGGATTTGACAATAGCGTTCGCTTGTTTCGTTTTGGAAGGACCGCAGTTGAAATTAAGATGTGCTAGTTTAGAATGATAATGAAATTTGAATCCTTTGATGTTTGTGCGTCACACTTTTTAACAGAACGGAGTTTGCCGAAATACGTTACAAAATGGGAGCCGTAGAGTGGCTTCAAGGTATTTACTGTTTTTGCATAAAATTGGTTTGTATGTGTGTTGTGACACATTAATACTAACGTTGATTTCAGAACTGTTCTAAATGTTGTCCGATTTTGTTCAGATAATTAGGGTACAGGGATAATTGTTGTAGTGCGTATTGCGGAACTTGTTAATGTCAACAATAGAGTCACATGCTCAGGTGGGCGGGATTTACCAAATGTGGTCGTTTGTTTCTGTACTGTACAGGTGTTCATTCCAAAGTATAAATTTGCAGAGAGTACTGTTTAAAATAACACAAAAATAAATAAGATACACCATTCATTGAATGAAAAATACAGCATTGGAAAATCACGTTTTCTTGACAATACGCTAGGAGTTGGTTGCCTGTGACCTTTAAGGGTTAACGGTTCATAAGAGTGGTCTCTCTTTATCCATAATCACGAGTTTTGGTTACATACGTCAAATTTAAGTTACAAATGTCAGGATAGGATTGTCTCCCTTGGTTTAGAAAGAGTTTTTCGCTTTACTCAAGGGTTAGGGTTAGAATTTGTGATTAGAGTTACTTCCCTTGATACTGTAAGAGTTATTCCTCTTTTCACATAACCACAAGTTTATGTTACATTTGTCACATTATGTTACAAACGTCAATTGGCTTGTGATTAGAGTTACTTCCCTTGATACTGTAAGAGGTATTCCTCTTTTCACCTAACCACAAGTTATGTTACATTTGTTACATTATGTTAAAAAAGTCGAAATGACTTGTGATTAGAGTTGCGTCACTTGATACTGAAAGAGTTATTCATCTTTTCACTTAACCTCAAGTTTATGTTACATTTGTTACATTATGTTAAAAACGTCGAAATGACTTGTGATTAGAGTTACGTCCCTTGATACTGAAAGAGTTATTCATCTTTTCACTTAACCTCAAGTTTATGTTACATTTGTTATATTATGTTACAAACGTCGAAATGGCTTGTGATTAGAGTTACTTCCCTTGATACTGTAAGAGTTAGGGTTTAGGGTTAGGGTTAGGATTAGGGTTAGGGTTAGGGTTAGGGTTAGGGTTAGGGTTAGGGCTATGACCAAAGTGTTTTTTGTAACTAAAACGCGTCATTTTGTAACTTATAAGTGCAATTTTGTAACTGAAAAATGCAATGTAACTTCAGAGTGTAACGAAAATGTGCAATGTGTAACTTAAGTGCGCAATACTGTAACATAAATGTGCAACTTCGTAACTTCAAAATGCAATAGTGTACTTGCAACTTTGGAACGAAAACAAAATTGGAATTTTTGGGAAAATTACTTTTCTGTTCATTATTTCAGTCATTTAGAGTACAAATTCTAAGAAAGTGCTTGATTTCCGTATAGTTCTACGATATTTAGTTAACAAGTTTACGTGTTTTAAAGTCAGTTTCGTTACACAATTGCATTCCTATGCGGTTAGAATAAAAAAAGTGGTATTATGCACAAACTTAAGTATTACAATATAGAAAATTTAATGCTTTTTCAATATTTACATCAATAAGATTTAAGAAGTAATTCTTAGTTTTAGATTTTTTCTAACCGCACAAAATTGCATGTTTTCGTTACAATGGCTTGGAATTACTGATTTTAGGTAATAATTGTTGTTTTAAGGACGGTAAATTGAAAGGGAACCATAAACTTGGTTAAATAAAACTTATTTCATGTCAATCGAGTGAGAAATGAGGTAACAGGAGACTTTCGAAATAGCATAAAAATGGTGCCGTGATACCTAAAATAAATTTAGTTGTAAAATTGCAAAAGAGTAGGGTTATAACAGCACAAGTTTGTATATAGCTGTTTTTAAACGAGAGGCTAAGATTATGGGTTAAATAAGTCAGACTGAAAATCACTGAAAAGCGTTTTTCGGTATTTACAATAACCCTGGCATATTGCAATATGTAACTAAATAATTTCGTAACATGATTGCAAAGTTACAAGAGCTTGGATATATAATATCTTTCTTATAAATAAAATGTGTCTATCATATCCTAAAAAGACGGCAAAACGAAAATACGAATTTTGTTTCTGATCGAAAGATGCATTCCAGCTAACCGTGACGACATGCAAGTTTGTAACGACCGGTAGGGTCAGGGCCTGTGAAAAAAAAATCGTTTAGAGACACTTATATACGATCAAAGTAATTTATACGTTTTCCTGTACGTTTGAAACATATTGGAAAGGAAACAAATATTAATAATGATGTTTTTTATAAGAAACCCTGAGGATTTGGCGCAATGTAACGAACATGTTTAACTCAGTAAAACTGCATGTTTTTGAAACTGTTGTCTTTTCTCAGTGCATAATTTCGTATCTTTAAATAACGGAGTATACGCATACAGCAGCGCGATATAGAATTCTCATTTTAAAACTTAACCCTCACCCAATGCAATTCAGTAACGAACATGTCCTGAGCATATGCATTGGAGAAAATTCGATACAAAATTCGAAAGTTGAAAAAATCCTTTTTTGCTTGCACAATAATGAAGAGAACACAATTAAACACAGAAAAATTGTCATGAGAAATGTATAGAATAAATAAAGAAGGAAATAGGCCAGTTTATACTGGGAGCAAATTTACTGTTTTTAACAAATATAATAATATGAATTCCTAGTTATATCGACGTAGAAATGTTCGGGAGGAGATTACAAAGAAAAATATGGTCAATAGAAGTATGTAGAGTAAATATGTAATACAATAAGTCAGTTCATAATGGAGGAGGGAAACTATTTGGGAGATTGAATAGGGGAGTTTGGAACTTTTTTTAGTTTGTTTGTGAACCCTGACTGATTGCCAGGGCATAAATCATGATGAATCACATGGCTAATCATTGGCCGCAAATTAAGGTTTAACATATGTACACTATTTACAAAACGGGCCTACGCTTGTCTACCCATATGCCCCGATGCTATACTTCGTTATGAAGTTGCATCGGGACTTACACAAAGTGCGTCAGCCCGTGAATTTCACAGAAGTTTAAGGCTGGTTGCACTTCGTGTCCCCGATATAAGATCAGGGAGGGGTGGCCAGCAACTATTTCGTCCATAAAATCGATAAAATGATCGAAACAATAGTCCTTGGCCAGTACATGCTCAGCATGTAGTTCAAAAAGAATGATGGCGATAGGATTAGCCATGTTTTTATTGTGACGAGGAACTCTTGACACTGTCACTTATATAATGTGGAGAAGACCCTATTCCGCCAAAGTATCCATCCTACCTAGACTCAAACGCACACTTGAACTAAAATAATCAACGGTGTGAAAGATTGGTATTACAATTTCTAATTGGAGTCTTCATGCATATCTATATTATAATATGTTATTGCGGAAAAGGCTTTATATAACTTAGACAACTTGTGTCCAATCTCTATTGTATGAAAGATGAAAATAAAAAAAATGTTTAAATCAAATCATGTGCTGGTTTTTTCATATAAATGTTTGTTGTATTTTATTTTTTTCCTTATATGCAAGTGCTCTTGATTTACAGGTGGTGACAGGCAGGTTCCACTGTGGATGGTGCATACATTTCTAAACATATTCGAATAAAAAAAACGCTACACTATCTGGAAGTATTCTTAAATCAATGTTAATTTCCAATTGATGTACTGGAAGAAAGAAGTAGTCAGATAGCTCAAGGTGGAATGAACATTTAATGGTAGATCTGGGTTCGAGTCCCGGTCTGATTTTCTTTCCTGTTGTATCGATTTGATGACAGTAATATATTGAAAAATAAAATTAAACACCTTTTATATGTGTTCAGGCAGGTTTCACTGTGTTACGAAACAAAAACACTCGAATGCACGTCATGGTAATCCGTAATTTAATTTATTTAATACGCATAAAACACCACAAAAACTTCATTATCTGAAGTTAAAATAAAACTTATACTAATCATATATTTAATGTTACCTATTAAGTACAAGAAGCAACAACAAACGATTACCAGGTAAAGCAATAACCCTAACACTAAGCATTCATATATTTAAGGTTCTGCAATACATCCAAAAAAATAAAACATGATGATGATGATAATTATTTCCTAATTGGAAATGACGACTTTCTACATCTGAAATTTAAATGAAACTTATACTTATTATATATGTAATGTTTTATTCAGTACCAGTAACAAAATCAAACAATTACCATGCCAAACAATAACCCTAACACTAATAATACATCTGTTGAAACTTCAATGGTTATTCAATAAATCAGGCATATGAATATGATATATTGGGAAAATAAAACATAATGATAATGATAATTATGTCCTAATTGGATATGATGATTTTTTATATCTGAAATTTAAATGAAACTTATACTTACTATATATGTAATGTTTTATTCAGTACGAGTAACAAAATCAAACAATTACCATGCCAAACAATAACCCTAACACTTATAATACATCTGTTGAAACTTCAATGGTTCTTCAATAAATCAGGCATATGAATATTATATATTGGGAAAATAAAACATAATGATAATGATAATTATGTCCTAATTGGATATGAGGACTTTTTATATCTGAAATTTAAATGAAACTTATACTAATTGTATATTTAATGTTTACTATTCAATAACAATAACAAAAGCAAACAATTACCATGGCAAGCAATAACGCTTACACAAATCATACATCTGTCAAAAGTTCAATGTTTCTTCAATTATATGAATATTATATAAAATAAAACATGTTGACGGTGATCATTATCTCCTAATTGCTCCTAATTAGATTTGGTTGTCGACAGCCTCTTTTTCCGTGCTGTACGGACGCGGTCAGCAAGCTTCTTTGCGGGATGCCTCTTGACTAGATCTTTCCCTGCTGTGTTGCCTTTAAGTAGTGCGATTACCGTTCCTTGTAAAATTGCCCCGTTGCCATTGATAATGGAACTGCAAGTATCCGTGATGACACGTGCTTCCTCTTTGGTGAATAATCTTCTAGGGTGAGCTGCAGATTCGGTATCATCCTCCTCCTCCTCGTCGTCCTCTGAGTGACACACATTATCCTCGTCCTAACAGAGATAATATTGATTATTGAAATGAAACAGCAACGCAAAGTAAGTCTGTTACAAATTTGTTACCACCCCGGCTTACCACAAAGGCGTTAAATTGTAATGTCAATGAAATGATTGTATTGAATAATAAATTTGCGTTATGTCTAATATTGTATTTTTTTTTATCTGATTAGACCGGCCAAACCTTAATATAGCAAGTAATACATTTTTTTGATAATATGCCTGCTTTTTTTCCAACTATTAGTAAATAATTTGTGAAATCTCACCATGTTTCCGATCATTACATCAGCGATGACCTTCGTTACTGCGTCAGTTTCACTCTGTTTCTCGTGAAGCAAGTACACACTGTCGGCAGTCGTCGGCCTGTGGGTCATATGGCTAGCAAGGTTTTCCCGCAGATGAGGATGTTCCTTCCGGACGTGCGTCACAGTCGACTTTCTCAATTGCGTGGCGGAAATTGGCTTTGCGTTTTGTACGGCTTGCTTCCAGAAAGAATTCATGGCAGTATTAACTTCAGAGGACACCATTTCCCTCTTTGCCCATGTAAGGAAGACTGGCGAGTCATTCTTTTGGAAGGCGGGATCACAATTGGTGAATAGTTTCCGCATCTTCAAAAATGAACACAGAAGCTGCCACATTTCCTTTGTCAACGATAATGTTGCAGGCGTTCTGTATCCGGTCTTGTGGGACGCTATGGTTATGATACGAGTTTCTTGATCACGCTCCAATGCGTATTCACATGTTCGCAAAGTCATGTTGCGGACAGCTCCGGATCTTTGCGCGTTTCTTGCAATTATGAAAGTTATAAGAAAATTTCGTGAGGTCGTATAAACATGTTGTGTAATTTCCTTGTAATCACCTCGTGCCACTTTATTCAAATAGTTTTTTGCTATTTGCGCTTGCTCGGATGTCAATGCAGTGTGGATGTCTTTTGGTGACACCATCTTCTGTGCATCGTCCACTGCTTTTTCAACAGTCCGCCTTCTTCTGGCTTTTCCCAGAGTGTTTTTCCATCTTTCTATTGCGGCCATAACAGCTTCTGTGTTTTCATTGTTAAATCCGTCAGGCTTTGTAACCTTGATGTATTGGAGAAATTCTTTCAGAGATCCTAAATGTGAGATCAAACTGGATGCCTGTAATGCGGTACGGTTGGGTTCAAGCCAATAGGTCTTTACTAGGTTCTCGTCCTGGATGCTTTTTATGGACATACTCGCATCTGCACTTCTCCATATCTTTAACACTTGTTGAGAATGCTGCATTGCTGAGGCAGCGTTCTTATCCCTTTCCACACTCAACAGCCATTTTTTAAACGCATCTAAAATAGGAACGTCCCTGTAAAAGGATGCACTAGCTACTGGTAAAGTAACATTCTTTTTCACCTGAATGCCTGGTTGAACCGTGGTGAGCGATGACTCCAAAGGGATCGATTCAGTCGTGTTCTGGTCATTCGGATCTGAAGCAGTGCTGTCCATGCGATTGGCACACTTGGTAAGTTTCTTTGACTCCTTACTTGTTATTCCATGCACATTCTGTAAATGCATGTCCAGTCTTGTGACTATTGAAGGACAGCCATGCATTGGACATATAAAAAGCTTCCGCGTATCCCTCCCTTTCCACCTTTGCCTTGTCACGGTCTCTCTTGCATTTCCTGTGTTTACCTCATGGACCTGCTTTAGGTGTCTGACAAGATGCACGACGATATTCTTGCAGATTGGACAGGCTTTACGTTGACGGGGGCAACTTGAGATTTGTTTCCGTGGTCCCTTCATGATGTTCTTCCGTTTGTGCACACCCAAAGTGACATTGTCTTTTAGCTTATGACCAACTATTTCTGGTTTTGCAACAATCGCTGGTTCCTGTAATTCCTCTTCCTCTTCTGAATCACTTGAATCCGCCTTTTCTGGGACCCATTCGTCAACACTATCCTCTTCCTCGCTTTCTTCTGGCATAATGTTTTGCCTGTTTGATGCGTTCATTCTTTGCCTAAACTCTAAAATATGTTTCCGGATCCGATCCGATATGAAAGGTCTTTTGGGGGGAGGTGTCGGCGGCACGATTGGTATATCTAATGGACTCTCGGAACTTGAAGGTGTTTCATCCTCGGGACTTTCGGGACTTTCACGAGGAGGCTCATGAGATGTTATTGGCGTTGATACCAAGAGAGGCTTGAACAGTAGTGTATCTGTTTCCGGAGAGACGAACCGTTTTCTGACATGAACGCTACCCATTATCCGGGGAGAAGGACTACGAATCGTGGGTCCAGGAGACAAAAAAGGTGGCTGGGAATCTGTGCAGACAGGACCTCTTACACGCAGGGCTTCAAATGTACATGGTGACAAAACAGGCATTGGAGGGGTCGTCAGCCTATTGATTATAACTTCCGGGTACAGAGAGGGTTTCTGTTCAGCATGACCTGAAAGGAAATAGGTATATTTTTGTTAATTGTCAGAAAATAAGTGACATATTAACATGGCAATTCGACAACATGGTAGTAAAAACTCTGTCAAAAACAGTTTGTTTAAATGAATTAATATTTGGCTCATTATTTTGTCATTATTTGGCCTTGAA
>NW_018404504.1:29315-29701 GCF_002113885.1 Mizuhopecten yessoensis
GTTAAGGCTGTGCTAAATATTCGGACATTCCGGAAAGTCGTACAATTTAAGACAGAGGAATGCAAACTCTAAAAATAAGTGATGTTAAGAGAAGAAACTAATTTATCCGGAATAGCTATAAGCCAATACATGTTTGCTACACAATGACAATACAAGGTAATGTTAGTATAGTAAATCAATACCGTTTTGCTTCCTTCTCGTCCCAGATCGGACTGTTGTCTTTTTTTTCGCCATGCCGCAAGAAACTGAAAGATGACAATGTCAGATGTGAAGAAAACAATGTCTGTTATTCCTGAATATGTAATATAAACTAACATTCTCATTATCTAGAAGAATTCTTAAATTACTGTTAATTTGCAATGTATGTACTTGGAGAAATAAGCAGT
>NW_018404504.1:35583-35988 GCF_002113885.1 Mizuhopecten yessoensis
GGCAATAAAATAGTCCATTTCGTCTTACCGCAGCGTTTTGCAATTTTGTAACGAGAAAATACGAATTCGTTACAATATTGCAATACCTAAGGGTAAACTGAAATAAATGTTTTTCTTCACGAATCTACTAAACTGATGCAATAATTCATTTAATATAGCTTCGATAACAATGCCACTATACCATTTTTGTGCGTATTAACTTAACCGCGATGATTTGCAATAATGTAACGAAATGAATTCGTTACAATATTGCAATTGGCGGCGTTTAAGAAAAATAAGTAAACATTAATTATGCAACCATTTAAAACAAGTCATTCTAGAGTTTTAAAACTATAAAATACAAAAAAAGCAATAAAATAGTCTATTTTGTCTTACCGCAGCGTTTTGCAATTTTGTAACGAAAAA
>NW_018404505.1:0-127 GCF_002113885.1 Mizuhopecten yessoensis
AGTGACTGTGTAGTGTGAGAGTGACCGCGTAGTGGTGAGAGTGACGATTGTGTAGAGGTGAGAGTGACTGTGTAGTGGTGAAAGTGACTGTGTAGTGGTGAGAGTGACTGCATAGTGGTGAGAGTGA
>NW_018404505.1:4615-4785 GCF_002113885.1 Mizuhopecten yessoensis
ATGCGTAGTGTGAGAGTGACCGCGTAGTGTGAAAGTGACTGTGTGGTGGTGAGAGTTACTGCGTAGTGGTGAGAGTGACTGTGTAGTGATGAAAGTGACCGTAGTGGTGGGAGTGAGAGTGTAGCGGTGAGAGTGACTGTGTAGTGTGAGAGTGACCGCGTAGTGGTGAG
>NW_018404506.1:0-127 GCF_002113885.1 Mizuhopecten yessoensis
GATGTATGCTAACAGACTGGGGTATGATGTATGCTAACACAATGGAGTATGATGTAAGCTAACACACTGGGGTATGATGTACGCTAACAGACTGGGGTATGATGTATGCTAACAGACTGGAGTATGA
>NW_018404506.1:1867-2442 GCF_002113885.1 Mizuhopecten yessoensis
CTGGGGTATGATGTATGTTAACATACTGGGATATGATGTATGCTTACAGACTGGGGTATGATGTATGCTAACATACTGGGATATGATGTATGCTTACAGACTGGGGTATGATGTATGCTTACACACTGGGGTATGATGTATGCTAACATACTGGGATATGATGTATGCTTACAGACTGGGATATGATGTATACTTACATACTGGGTTATGATGTAGGCTAACACAAAGGGGTATGATGTATGCTAACTGACTGGGGTATGATGTATGGGGTATGATGTATGCTAATAGACTGGGGTATGATGTATGGGGTATGATGTATGCTAACTGACTGGGGTATGATGTATGCTTACACACTGGGGGATGATGTATGCTTACATACTGGGTTATGATGTATGCTAACAGACTGTGGTATGATGTATGCTAACATCCTGGGATATGATGTATGCTAACATACTGGGGTATGATGTATGCTAACAGACTGGGGTATGATGTATGCTTACATACTGGGTTATGATGTATGCTAACACAAAGGGGTATGATGTATGCTAACAGACTGGGGTATGATGTATGCTAAC
>NW_018404506.1:3008-3252 GCF_002113885.1 Mizuhopecten yessoensis
AGTATGATGTATGCTAACATAATGGGATATGATGTATGCTAACAGACTGGAGTATGATGTATGCTTACACACTGGGGTATGATGTATGCTAACAGACTGGGGTATGATGTACGCTAACTGACTGGAGTATTATGTATGCTAACACAATGGGTTATGATGTATGCTAACAGACTGGGGTATGATGTATGCTAACACAATGGGGTATGATGTATGCTAACAGACTGGAGTATGATGTATGCTAACA
>NW_018404506.1:3359-4394 GCF_002113885.1 Mizuhopecten yessoensis
TGGGGTATGATGTATGCTAACATACTGGGGTATGATGTATGCTTACATACTGGGGTATGATGTATGCTAACACAATGGGGTATGATGTATGCTTACTCAGTGGGGTATGATGTATGCTTACATACTGGGGTATGCTGTATGCTAACAGACTGGAGTATGATGTATGCTTACACAATGGGGTATGATGTATGCTTACACAGTGGGGTAGGATGTATGCTTACATACTGGGGTATGATGTATGCTTACACAGTGGGGTATGATGATGTATGCTAACACACTGGGGTATGATGTATGCTAACAGACTGGGGTATGATGTATGCTTACATACTGGGGTATGCTGTATGCTAACAGACTGGAGTGTGATGTATGCTTACACAATGGGGTATGATGTATGCTTACACAGTGGGGTAGGATGTATGCTTACATACTGTGGTATGATGTATGCTTACACAGTGGGGTATGATGTATGCTTACATACTAGAGTATGATGTATGCTTACACACTGGAGTATGATGTATGCTAACACACTGGGGTATGATGTATGCTAACAGACTGGGGTATGATGTATACTAACACACTTGGGTATGATGTATGCTAACACAATGGGGTATGATGTATGCTAACAGACTGGAGTATGATGTATGCTAACAGACTGGGGTATGATGTATGCTTACATACTGGGGTATGATGTATGCTAACACACTGGGGTATGATGTATGCTTACACAGTGGGGTATGATGTATGCTTACAGACTAGAGTATGATGTATGCTAACACACTGGGGTATGATGTATGCTAACAGACTGGGGGATGATGTATACTAACACACTTGGGTATGATGTATGCTAACACAATGGGGCATGATGTATGCTAACAGACTGGAGTATGATGTATGCTTACAGACTGGAGTACGATGTATGCTAACAGACTGGAGTATGATGTATGCTAACAGACTGGGGTATGATGTATGCTTACATACTGGGGTATGACATATGCTAACAGACTGGGGTATGATGTATGCTAACAGACTGGGGTA
>NW_018404507.1:0-127 GCF_002113885.1 Mizuhopecten yessoensis
ACACACACCTCTCTCTCTATTGTAAACCGTACAATGGACCTCTCTTTTGTATACAGTACAATATACCTCTCTATTGTATACAGTACAGTGTACCTCTCTATTGTATACAATAAAATGGACCTCTCCC
>NW_018404507.1:149-548 GCF_002113885.1 Mizuhopecten yessoensis
ATACAATGTATCTCTCTCTATTGTATACAGTACAATGTACCTCTCTCTATTGTATACAGTAAAATGTGCCTCTCTATTGTATACAGTACAATGGACCTCTCTATTGTAAACCGTACAATGTACCTCTCTATTGTAAACCGTACAATGGACCTCTCTATCGTAAACCATACAATGTATCTCTCTCTATTGTATACAGTACAATGTACCTCCCTCTATTGTATACAGTAAAATGTACCTCTCTATTGTATACCGTACAATGGACCTCTCTATTGTATACCACACAATGGATCTCTCTCTCTATTGTATACCGTACAATATACCTCTCTATTGTATACCATACAATGTACCTCTCTTTATTGTATACCGTACAATATACCTCTCTATTGTAAACCGTACAAT
>NW_018404507.1:1941-19956 GCF_002113885.1 Mizuhopecten yessoensis
TAAGGAACTCTAGAGAAGTGACTAGACTCTAAAGAAACTCAAGAGAAACAACTAGGCTCTGAAGGAACTGTAGAGAAGCGAATAGGCTCTGAAGGAACTCTAAAAGGCTCTGAAGGAACTCTAGAGAAGCGACTAGGCTCTTAAGGAACTCTAAAAGGCTCTGAAGGAATTCTAGAGAAGTGACTAGGCTCTGAAGGAACTCTAGAGAAGTGACTAGACTCTAAAGAAACTCTAGAGAAACAACTAGGCTCTGAAGGAACTGTAGAGAAGCGACTAGGCTCTGAAGGAACTCTAAAAGGCTCTGAAGGAACTCTAGAGAATTGACTAGGCTCTGAAGGAATTCTAGAGAAGTGACTAGACTCTAAAGGAACTCTAGTGAAGCGACTAGGCTCTGAAGGAACACTAGAGAAGCGACTAGGCTCTGGCGAATAGGCTCTGAAGGAACTAGGCTCTGAAGGAACTCTAAAAGGCTCTGAAGGAACTCTAGAGAATTGACTAGGATCTGAAGGAATTCTAGAGAAGTGACTAGACTCTAAAGAATCTCTAGAGAAGCAACTAGGCTCTGAAGGAACTGTAGAGAAGCGAATAGGCTCTGAAGGAACTCAAAAAGGCTCTAAAGAAACTCTAGAGAAGCGACTAGGCTCTGAAGGAACTCTAGAGAAGCGACTAGGCTCTGAAGGACCTCTAGAGAAGTGACTAGACTATGAAGGAACTCTAGAGAGGTGACTAGGCTCTGAAGGACCTCTAGAGAAGTGACTAGACTATGAAGGAATTCTAGAGAAGAGACTATGCTCTGAAGGAACTCTAAAAGGCTCTGAAGGAATCCTAGAGAAGTGACTAGGCTCTGAAGGACCTCTAGAGAAGCAACTAGGCTCGGAAGGAACTCTAGAGAAGAGACTAGGCTCTGAAGGAACACTAGAGAAGCGACTAGACACTGAAGGAACTCTAGAGAAGAGACTAGGCTCTGAAGGATCTCTAGAGAAGCAACTAGGTTCTGAAGGAACTCTAAAAGGCTCTGAAGGAAGTCTAGAGAAGTGACTAGGCTCTGAAGGAACTCTAGAGAGGTGACTAGACTCTAAAGAAACACTAGAGAAACAACTAGGCTCTGAAGGAACTGTAGAGAAGCGAATAGGCTCTGAAGGAACTCTAAAAGGCGCTGAAGGAACTCTAGAGAAGCGACTAGGCTCTGAAGGAACTCTAGAGAAGTGACTAGGCTCTGAAGGAACTCTAGAGAAGAGACTAGGCTCTGAAGGAACTCTAAAAGGCTCTGAAGGAACTCTAGAGAAGCGAATAGGCTCTGAAGGAACTCTAGAGAAGCAACTAGGCTCTGAAGGAACTGTAGAGAAGCGACTTAGCTCTGAAGGAATTCTAGAGAAGCGACTAGGCTCTGAAGGAACTCTAGAGAAGCGACTATAGGCTCTGAAGGATCTGGTAGGGGTGGGGGGTCTAAATAGTTTCAATTCTTTCGGAAAAAGGAAAAGGGGAACTTATAGGGGATGAATGCTTATTATGGAAAATGTGGTATTTTAGATATTTTAATATCTACAGATCAAACTTCTTATTTCTGGGAGATACTTAGGGGAAATATATGTTGGATATTAGTTAACAATATCATACACTATGCTGTAGATAATAAAATTATGGTTATGTTACTGCATATTTATTTCCAAAAAGCATTTGACTTGATCTTCTCGACATTTATAGACAATGTAATAAATAATTTATCTTTGAGGAGGGTCTCAAGAAATCAGCAAAAAGCATTTCATGAGGGAGCTAATTCACTTATTAATCAGAAACTCATTGAAGGAAGCAATATCTCTGGACTTGATTAACTTAATACATGTATAGGGAGAGAACCCATAATATGGATGGGTAGGCACATATTCAACGAATATATTTATTTTCCCGAATAGAATTTGGATTAGGACAATACAAAGTTTACTCTATAAGGTATTGAATTAAATAAGGATGTTGATACAAAATTGTAACGCTAATATCAAAAATGTTTGAAAAAGAATGATTATGGCCCCAATTGGAAGAGTTGACTGAAAATGATCCTCATAAAATCTTTCATGGAAGGACTAACATTGACATGGATAAGAAGACTATAAAACAACTAGTAAGTGGCATCTAACATCTAGGGATTTAGATGAATTCCCTTTTTTTAAAGTTTTATTATCAAATGTTAAGCACCACACTCTTAGTCACACATACCCAGTCTTACTAGGTATTTAGGCATCTTATTAAATGTTACACTAATAAAGAAAAGTTTCATTTTGTAACTATTTATATTACTATTTTAATAATATGTTTAAAGTACAAAATTATTACAAAATAAAATAACATCACCAACACAAGGACTACAGAATGGATATATTTTATATACATTTTTTAAATTTTATATATATATAATTGATATTTAAATATTATAAATTTTAACATTAGTTATTAAAACATCTGAAATCTTATGTGATGTATTATTAAATTAAATATGATCAGCTTCCACCTTAGATAGAAGGGTTAACCACAGGTTTAAGTTCAAGTTCTTTATTACTTTAAGTCGGTTGACTTATCAGTTATAGCATATATACAAAACAATATGATACACAAACAACATACAATATGATATACACACACACCTCTCTCTCTATTGTAAACCGTACAATGGACCTCTCTATTGTATACAGTACAATATACCTCTCTATTGTATACAGTACAGTGTACCTCTCTCTATTGTATACCATACAATGTACCTCTATTGTATACAGTACATTGTACCTTTCTCTATTGTATACCGTACAATGGACCTCTCTATTGTAAACCGTACAATATACCTCTCTATTGTAAACGGTACAATGGACCTCTCTATTGTAAACCGTACAATGGACCTCTCTATTGTAAACCGTACAATATACCTCTCTATTGTATACAGTACAATATACCTCTCTCTATTGTATACAGTACAATGTACCTCTCTCTATTGTATACAGTACAATGGACCTCTCTATTGTAAACCGTACAATATACCTCTCTATTGTAAACCGTACAATGTACCTCTCTCTATTGTATACAGTACAATATACCTATCTATTGTATACAGTACAATGTACCTCTTTATTGTATACAGTACAATGTACCTCTATTGTATACAGTAAAATGTACCTCTCTATTGTATACCATACAATGGACCTCTATATTGAAAACTGTACAATATACCTCTCTATTGTAAACCGTACAATGTACCTCTCTTTTGTATACCATACAATGGACCTCTCTATTGTATACAGTACAATGGACCTCTCTATTGTATACACTACAATGTACCTCTCTATTGTATATCATACAATGGACCTCTATATTTAAAACTGTACAATATACCTCTCTATTGTAAACCGTACAATGTACCTCTCTATTGTATACA
The DNA here is from genome assembly GCF_002113885.1 of Mizuhopecten yessoensis. Classification (NCBI taxonomy): domain Eukaryota; kingdom Metazoa; phylum Mollusca; class Bivalvia; order Pectinida; family Pectinidae; genus Mizuhopecten; species Mizuhopecten yessoensis. Next base: position 5,363 of record NW_018404507.1, read on the forward strand.
CTACAATGGACCTCTCTATTGTATACACTACAATGTACCTCTCTATTGTATACAGTACAATGGACCTCTCTATTGTATATATTACAATGTACCTTTCTCTCTATTGTTTACAGTGCAATGTACCTATTTCTCTGTTGTATACAATACAATGGACCTCTCTCTATTGTATACAGTACAATGTACCTCTCTCTATTGTATACAGTACAATGGACCTCTCTATTGTATACCATACAATGTACCTCTCTATTGTATACCATATATTGTACCTCTCTCTCTATTGTATACTGTACAATGGACCTCTATATTGTATACCATACAATGTACCTCTCTTTTGTATACCGTACATTGTACCTTTCTCTCTATTGTATACAGTACAATGTACCTCTCTATTGTATACAGTACAATGTTCCTCTATTGTATACCATACAATGTACCTCTCTCTATTGCATACAGTACAATGTACCTCTCTCTATTGTAAACCGTACAATGGACCTCTCTATTGTATACAGCACAATGGACCTCTCTATTGTATACCGTGCAATGTACATTTTGTATTTATGATTAAAATTCATTCAACAGAACTTGTTAAAAGATTTTAAAACATTTAACCCCTGTGACCTTGAAAGTCGAACAAGGTAATTAAGTTGAACAAATTTGTGACTGTGACTGCGAAAATGGGGCCAGATGAGGTAAAATCAGAAATTGAGATTTTGATGTTTTCTGAAAGCCAACAATGTGAGAAATAAAACCCCAAAAATATTAGTTACCAATCTTTAACTTGATTGTGGAGAAAATCAAGATTATGCAACATGTAATTTGAACAAAAACACAAAATCAAATAATGATATATACACACGACTGTATTTTATTCAACATCACAGTCATGTAACGTTTATGTAATTACAAGGTAGAATTAAATAAAACTAAGTTAAATATATTCAAAACAGTTTACAACTGCAAAATATGATATGTATTGTTTATTACCACTATCAACAGAATATATTGAAATTATTTATAATAGTTGGAGATAACTGAAGATAAACTTAATAGTAGAAACATTGAAAATACAAAGTTCATAACTTTGTCTTAATCTCACAATGGTATACATATGTATAGTCAATCTGTTTATTATGATCCTACAAATTTCTGAATGGTTGAGTTAAAAAAGTATATAGGTACATGAATTAGCTAACAAGATTGACAAATAATACATTTGAAAAAAAAATAAAAATATTCATATAGGCAAATACCACCGAAGAAGGTTAACTATAAAGGGTGTTATTACATGACATGGTGCTAATTCCCAGCCCTGATTGGAGGAGCGACGTCACATGACGAGTCTGTAAATATGTTACAGACCTTGTTCTATAAATAGAAAAGTGTTACAAACCTCAAACTAGAAATAGAAAAGTGTTACAGATCGCTACTAAAAATTAGCCGAGGTAATTTCCCAGCCAGTCTGTAAATCTGTTACCATGCATTCACAATACAGTGTACTAAATTCAAATACAAATGAATTATCTCATCAAATTCTGAACTATGTTAATATTAATGATGAAATTAAATATCACATGAATTGAATCTGAAATTCAATTTTAGTTTATGTTATTTTGTATTTGAAGTCCTACACTCTGTGATTCCAAAATGGTCCATGCCATCCATGTGCTTATGCCATGAAAAATTATTAATCTTATCGTAAAATGTCATATAATAAAACAAGTGTGGACTTCAGTTTCGGTCTATCCCTGATTTACGAACTTGGTCTGAACAATAATCACAGAGGCCGAATAGACCTCACCTGAGTCCATAATTGTATAATAATCATTTGATTCATAATTTTTTTGAAATCACAATTCTTTTTTGCATTGCTATAATAATTGTCATTCAACTATTATCTTTTAATTATCAAAGTCAGGTTGGTAGACTCACTGAAGTATTTAAAATACTCAGCTCTAGCAACATTAAGATGAATTCGTCATATAGAATATACAATAAAGGGAGATAAACCACAGTCACATATCATTTTTTGGGGAAATGCTGATATACACAGTTTGCAACATTCTCATTTCATTGTAGCGAAATAAGTGATTGATCTTGGATTTAGAACAATTTTGAATATATATATGTTTGCCACACAGGCACTAGGTCAGATACTACTTACTAGTAATGCAAAATATTTTGAATTATAAATTCCAATATACACACATGATACAGCAACACTATTTTTGGAATAGTCATCTCTTTTGACTTAGGTCTCTTAATATATTAGTGGCACATTTTCAAACATAATAAATTACCCAAATAATGCAAGTTAAATTGCAATGTCACATCAACATTGCAGTTACATAAAATCATTGCAAAATAACAAAAATGGATCATATACATAATAAACAGAATTTCAAACTTGTTCCTGTTGCACATGATCATGTATTGTTACATATAATATTCACGAAACTGAAGATTGTTTCATAAAACTTAGTATGTAACTTATTATGAGAATGAGTTACATATCTTCTAACGTCACAGTACCCAATGCGGATCCCTATTATTGTGACGTTATATCTGTAATCCAAACAATTCTGATTTTTTTTTAGATTAAACTTGCACAATGACGCACATTTCAGTAGTTTGATAGTCATAGTAAGGGTTTATCTCAACAGTAGACCTTTTCGCTTACTAGGATGATTTGGCATGTCATTAGTTTCATCAACATTGACTTCTGACTTTGGTACAACTGGTTTCGGACATGTACTGTTCTTTGAGCATTCTGACTTACAGAATTCTCTAATGTTATCAAACAAATACCACTGCCGTGATGGGTCAAGTCCTACTGACACTTTTTCAACTGGCACATCATTCCCAGAGGGCAGGATGTCTTCGCATTTCAGTAAGGTTCTTTAAAGGTTTAAAATATTGTTTTAAATACGTCTTCCAGTCTGTGAACTTAATGGGTTTGTCATCATCTTGCACCAACTGGGGGATGTTATGTCCATTTCGTGACGATTTCATTACTGATAGGGCAACTTCTTGCAGAGTTTCCACAACACTTGATCTCCAGCGCAGCTTCCACACACCGAAATGCCAGTCTGGATCAAACTTTGTGTGACCAGCTATCTTCATGGAATACCGGATCGTAACATGAAGACCTGAAAGCAAATAAAGAATTCTTGAGATTGATAAAATTAATGTATACAATTATAAAAAAAAACCCAGCTGATTGATTGGTTAAATTTTATGATCTTTGATTTGAACGCAGAACTATAATGAGGGCAATAATGTGAGTCAGATTAATCATTGTTTCTAGTCCTTACATAAATTGCAAGACAATAATTTCCGATATGCAGTCATACAACTTCCACTCAATTTTGACTGTTGTGTTATGTGAGAAATGTTATTTATTAATTAAATGTTTGTTACTGTTAACTTTCCAATCTTGTTCGTTAACTAATCAACTTAATTAGATATTTATTGATGACAAACTGTAAGTCAATGTCCGGACATAATGGCAACTTTATCTCCATGACCATGATGCTGGAAACAGTGATGGACCATGCTGACAACTGAGTTAGCTCCCTTGCCTATCCCAGAGTTTTCTGCCTCATCCACTAAATAGAAAAACTGCTTTCCTGTCAATTAAAATAACAAATAATAATACAAGCATAAACTAGTATTGAGTATGGATCATATTATTTGAACCCAGGAGGTTAGAGGCCTGTGATATGTAGTCCAAGACCTCAACCACTGAGCCACTGCAGACCCCCCATTAAAAACAGTATACCTTTTATAAATACTGTATGTAACATAAGCTGTAAAGTGGCTCAAACCAGGTGCCATGTATAACAAGGTCTGTACTCTACCAACTGAGCTGAAGAAAAGTTTTCCCTACTGAAGTGAGTTATTTTAAGGACACTTTTGACCAGCCATAAATATGTACGTACTTAGTATAAGTGTTTCCTATAATTTACCTGAGCCCTCCGAGCAGATTCCAAAAACACTGCACTTCCTTGGTGTCTTGAAGAAGATAGGACCTACTTGCTGAGCGTGATGGGGATAATGGACTTGCTGTGCATAATCCCAAGAATAGTTGAAAGCTCCATCCACTGAACATGGCGGATTACCTGCAAGGAAAATTAATCACTAAATTTCCGTTTTGTAAATGATTAAATCAAGCAGTGTTGGAGTATTAGTGGATTGGCGGCAAATTTGCGAACGACGCCACATTGTCTGGAAAACCTAACCTTCTTTAGCCAATGGTAACGCCTAGATATATCGGTTGACCCTCGTGTCGTTCAAAACATTACGAATGCGATAGGCCAATTCTATTGCGTGAATTTCCGAACCGAAAAGCATCAAGCAGTCAGACATAAAATCACACTTCACTTTTCACTCAGTGTAATACGTCGTAATAAGTTTCATGAAATCATAGTGTTGCATAAAGCTTATAGACTTGGATTTTTCGAAAAGATTTTGATCTTCGAACAGGATTGACCCCGTCACAATATATTATAATATTTTTTCTTCGTCAACAATACACGTGGTTTTAGGACATAATACCACCAGATCTGGTACGTTCACCGGCATCAAGATGTCAAGGTATAATATATTATCGATATTATCCTATGGTCACTGAAATCAAATTCAATTCAGTTATCTACAAAAGTTTTATTTATATTTCGTGTGTTAATCTGGTCGTCGTGTATTAATCTGGTCGTAGATCTAAATGTAGTTATGAACTATATATACATTGATGTAAGGATTTTTGAAAAAAAACTTAATAGACAGAGAGGCACTTAATGATTACAAAACATGATTTTTAGCCTATCTTTAACCATCACACTGGCAATAATCCAATACCTTATATAGAAGTATTGAAGTATCAATACAGGAAAGTGCCCGCGCATCACAAAACAAGCCTAGCATAATCTGTTTCATACGATTGTAGTCCTCATATAAACTCATTATTAAGAAGTAAAATACACTTGAGAATCAGGATCAAAGTTGGGAGCAACGTTTGTGAAGGGTTGAATAAACATAAAACGTTTCGGAATGAGAAGGCGGAATGATATGTGAGTAAACCGGACTTAAAATAACCTATGAAAATCAATTGTTTATTTGGCTCGAGCCCGGCACGGTAGCCGTTACTTTGTTGATGCCGCCCCGACAGCCCGGGCTTTCACCTGTGTGAAGTACCCCTTGTCCCCCTAGTCTAACATAAAGATGACAGTGTAAAGATTACTTAATTGAAGAAATTATGTTGAAAATTGACTGAATTAAATCGATTTGAAAGGGGTAGTATCACAATTGTTTATTTGGCTCGAGCCCGGCACAGTAGCCNTGAAAATTGACTGAATTAAATCGATTTGAAATGGGTAGTATCATAATTGTTAATTTGGCTCGAGCCCGGCTAGGTAGCCGTTACTTTGTTGATACCGCCCCGATAGCCTGGGCTTTTACCTGGGTCAGTACCCCTGTCCCCCTAATCTAACATAAAGTAGACAGTGTAAAGATTACTTATTTGAAGAAATTGTGAAATTATGTGGAAAATTGACTGAATTAAATCAATTTGAAATGGGTAGTATCACAATTGTCAAATAAATAATTATTATCTTGACCATAAGTACTTATTGCACGGAGCGCGGCAGATAATGACTTTTTTCGTTATTCAAGGGGCCATAACTCGATCGCCAAATAAATGTTTTCTTCTATTTCCCCTAATGGGCCCACCTATCTGCCCCAAATAAGGGGGTCCACACATCACAGTTTAAACAAAATTGATGGTTTTGTCCCTAAGTATGCTTCTGACTGCATTTGATTTAAATCCCTTCACTTTTAATTAATAGGAGAAAAAAATCCTCTATTCCCCCTATTGGGCCTCGCCCCTTTGCCCCCAGAGGGGCCACACCCTTTCTCCACAGTCAGACAGTTTATCTGTCACAACCATTTTATGGTTTCTTTGCATGGATAGGAAGGTAGGATTTTAAGGAATCCAAAAGACAATTTGTTTAAACTTCATAAACAGAAACTTTTTCCCACTTTCTGTCACTTTAAATTTATCAGACAAAAAAATGGACTTTAAACACTTCATATAGTAGTGGGAAACATAAACTAATATCTGCCTGAGTCACTTTTGCCTTAAATGATTTCAATAAAGTAAGCTACTATTACAAAGTATTTACTCTGAATTCTTACCCTTAGAGTAGGAAGAACTGCGAAAGTCAAGATCCCTCTCCTATTCATTCCCAATATTAAAAAAAAAAGTCTTTATTGATTCACTTTACCAGGCAAGTTTCTGTATGGATTTATTAAATTAGATACAAGATACAAGAAACTTTTCTTGTCGTATATATGTATGTAACGTGAAACATTGTCTATGGGATACTGCCCAAGAGAGAGAGAGAGAGAGCTGGAGATATCAGCCGAGGGAATTCAACCCATCATTTTAGTATTAAGAATCAGGAGCAGATCCAGAATTGTTTTAGAGGGGTGTCGCCATTCCAAATTTTGTTACTTTCGCAGCTTATGTATATACCCCTCTAATGTTACATTTTACACGATTTACCAATTTATATTTAATTTTGAAATCCATAATTTAATTTCATCATTCAATTTTTCAAAAAAACACTTGGCTATGAAGTTTACCATGCCTAGCTTCCAGTTATCATTAAGTAAACAGATATTCCTAATTTTATAAGAGCAATGCTGTTCTCAATATAAACTTATAAATAGTGAAACAGTTATTGAATTAAGGTAAAAGCTAGGATTGTGTCGCCATTTCTCAGTAGAATTTCTTCAAATTTTGTAGTTATTTTGCTGTTCTCAATATAAACTTATAAATAGTGATTGCAAGCCTTTGTTGTTTGTTTTCACAATTATAACCATTACTATTATCCATATGTTGTAAAGCGCCTTGGAGTAATTTTATAAACTATATAGGGCGCTATATAAATGTTGTATATTATTATTATTACCAGTTATGAAACTTTTACTTTTACAACCCTCTCAAAAAGCTTTTTTTTCTATCTTTTGCTAACTGCCAATTTTTACTTTTTTTTTCTTTTCTGATTAATCATATATTTATCTAGCAGTAATATGATTATTTATTTACTATATAAACGCACACCCACTAGAATAAAAGTAAAAACTCGCATACACCGTACGGACCCCCTGGATAATCTCGGCCTTCAGCCAAGCCCGGTAAAAGAAACAATGCACTGTAACTCACGGAAGCAGAGATGTTTCTCTACTGCCGGGTGTAACTGGTTGTCTGAGACCCGGGGTACATAACGAACACAACATATACCTCCCTATTAGAACATTAAAATACACAATAATTGCACTTTCAAATAATACAATAAAATACATTTTATTTTACAATACTATCGAATAATTTTTTTAACTTATTACTATTATAAGCCTTCTTGGCCGCTTTCGATCGCCCTCCCATGAAACAAAAACATTAGTCAGGAACAATAAACCCAGATGCAGCGATTAGTGAAGATGGGCTACGCCCAAAACGCCAAAAAACACCTTCAACCACCGTTCTAGGTTTTACTTAGGTTGCAGTGAGACTGCTCATCAGTATATCAAGACTACTCATCAGTATATCAAGTCTGTTCATCGGTATATCAAGACTGTTCATCAGTATATCAAGACTGCTCATCAGTATATCAACACTGTTCATTAGTATATCAAGACTGTTCATCAGTATATCAAGACTGTTCATCGGTATATCAACACTGTTCATTAGTATATCAACACTGTTCACCATTATATCAAGACTGTTCATCAATATATCAAGACTGTTCATCAGTATATCAACACTGTCCACCATTATATCAAGACTGTTCATCAATATATCAAGACTGTTCATAAGTATATCAAGACTGTTCATCAGTTTATCAGGACTGTTCATCAGTATATCAAGACTGTTCATCAGTATCTCAAGTCTGTTCATCAGTATATCAAGTCTGTTCATCAATATATCAAGACTGTTCACTAGTATAGCAACACTGCTTATCAATATATCAAGACTGTTCATCAGTATATCCAGACTGTTAATCAATATATTCAGACTGTTCATCAGTATATCAAGACTGTTCATCAATATAGTGGGACAGTGTTCATAATTATAGTCAGACTGTTCATCAATATAGTCAGACTGTTCATCAGTATCTCAAGACTGATTATCAATATATCAAGACTGTTCATCAGTATATCAAGACTGTTCATCAGTATATCAAGACTGTTCATCAATATATCCAGACTGTTAATCAATATATTAAGACTGATTATCAGATATCAAGACTGTTCATAAGTATATCAAGACTGTTCATCAGTATATCAAGACTGTTCATCAATATATCCAGACTGTTAATCAATATATTAAGACTGTTCATCAGTATATCAAGACTGTTCATCAGTATATCAAGACTGGTCATCAATATAGTCAGAGTGTTCATCAATATAGTCAGAGTGTTCATCAATATAGTGGGACAGTGCTCATCAATATAGTCGGACTGTTCATCATAAATCAAGACTGGTCATCAGTATAGTCAGAGTGTTCATCAATATAGTCAGACTGGTCATCAGTATATCAAGACTGGTCATCAATATAGTCAGAATGGTCATCAATATAGTCAGCGTGTTCATCAATATAGTCAGACTGGTCATCAGTATATCAAGACTGGTCATCAGTATATCAAGACGGGTCATCAATATAGTCGGAGTGTTCATCAGTAAAGCCAGACTGTTCATCACTATAGTCAGAGTGTTCATCCATATAGTCAGAGTGTTCATCAATATAGTCAGAGTGTTCATCAGTAAAGCCAGACTGTTCATCACTATAGTCAGAGTGTTCATCAACATAGTCAGACTGGTCATCAATTTAGTCATACTGTTCATCAATTTAGTCATACTGTTCATCAGTATAGCCAGCCTGTTCATCAGTATAGCCAGACTGTTCATCAATATAGTCAGAGTGTTCATCAATATAGTCAGAGTGTTCATCAATATAGTCAGAGTGTTCATCAATATAGTCAGACTGGTCATCAGTATATCAAGACCGGTCATCAATATAGTCAGAGTGTTCATCAATATAGTCAGAGTGTTCATCAATATAGTCAGACTGTTCATCAGTATAGCCAGAGTGTTCATCAATATAGTCAGTCAGAGTGTTCATCCAGTCAGACTGTTCATCAATATAGTCAGAGTGGTCATCAATATAGTCAGAGTGTTGATCAATATAGTCAGAGTGTTCATTAATATAGTCAGAGTGTTCATCAATATAGTCAGAGTGTTCATCAGTATAGCCAGACTGTTCATCAATATAGTCAGAGTGTTCATCAATATAGTCAGAGTGTTAATCAATATAGCCAGAGTGTTCATCAATAGTCAGAGTGTTCATCAATATAGTCAGACTGGTTATCAATATGGTCAGACTGGTTATCAATTAATTCGGAGTGTTCATCAATATAGTCAGACTGTTCATCAATATAGTCAGAGTGTTCATCAATATAGTCAGAGTGTTCATCAATTTAGTCAGAGTGTTCATCAATATAGTCAGAGTGTTCATCAATATCGTCAGAGTGTTCTTCAGTATAGCCAGAGTGTTCATCAATACTGTCAGAGTGTTCATCAATGTCAAGCCTGGTCGTCGTCAGTATAGTCAGAGTGTTCATCAATATAGTCAGAGTGTTCATCAGTATAGCCAGAGTGTTCATCAAAACTGTCAAAGTGTTCATCAATAGTCAGGCTGGTCATCAGTATATCAAGACCGGTCATCAGTATAGCCAGACTGTTCATCAATATAGTCAGAGCGTTCATCAATATAGTCAGAGTGTTCATCAATATAGTCAGAGTGTTCATCAATATAGCCAGAGTGTTCATCAATAGTCAGATTGTTCATCAATATAGTCAGAGTGCTCAGTGGCAGTGAGACTTGTATTTGTGGCATTAACTGATAGTACCAATGATGAGAATATTTCTTTAAAATATCAGGTACTCGTAGCTGTTTCCTGTTCATTTATAATTTACTAAGCTGCTTATGTTTCTTTACAAAACAAAAGATTCTCTAAGTTGATGTGAATCATAATAAACAACATGGACAAATAAATGATTTTTTCATATTTATTAGATACAAAATAAATGAGATATACATATCGCATTGTATAAACAGTTATAATCAAGACAATTGAAACATATATTGAAAACCTAAACCTATAGTCAATGAAAAATAACATCACATGCCCATCCAGATTATAACATATAAAAAAACAATTTTATAAACTGGCTATCGACAAGATACAGCATAGCACTAAAATAACTAACAAAATCATCAACCAAATACAGCTGGTAAATGTCAGTAGATATAAACTACGATATACAGTATATATGTTCACATCACAAGTCTCACAAAATTATAACTGAACAAAATCACTCACAGCACTAGCAATATGACAGTACATTTTAATACATAAAAACATATAACTTGTACATTTTATTCTTAATAATTTATACAGTAAAATCACAATCAATACATAATTAAGTGAATATTCACATGCCCCTAAAAAACAAATATTCACAATCTGTCGTTAAAATAAAATAAAAGTTACAGCACTGTGTCATTACAATATCATTACATAAAGGACAAATAACTTATGAATAACAATCTCTGAATGTCCAGCATCACACACCCCTCCAGAGAACACAGTAGTTGGTCGTAGACATCCTGGCAAGCTCGTCAGTTTCAACACTCCTTCTGGCTATGACAGGTGTCCCCAAGTCCACATCTCCTCCGAGGGAAGTCAGGATAAGGGCAGACAACTCCTGGACCTGGCGCTTCTTGGTGGATAGGTACTGGTCAAACATCCTGCGGACACCCTGGATGATGGACTTGCGGGTCAGTAGATGTAGAACCAGGCTGTGAGTGTCGTCCAGTGTGGAGTAGAAGAGTTGACGGTCAAGTCGGAGCAACTGGTCATCTGGAATGAAGATAAAAATTATTATGCCAAAAAATGAAAATGCAATACATGGTTCAGGGTTTGAATGCCATTGTTACTATTTATGGTAATATGTCAACCAATTCAGTGTCATCTCAAGGATTTCATTTTTCATTTTTTATAAAAATTGACAGAGGATGAGAATCATATAATTTTTCAGGGTTCCGTCAAAGTCAAAGTAACAATTACTATTAAGATGAATAATACAAACAATAAATGAATTTGCTTTGAGACATTTTCTGCAATTTGAAAGAGGCTATTGAGACATTGTTTGGGTCAGTCTCAATTTTTGCATTAAGTGAAATTTTCTGTTGACTTTATCATTTTGGCAGGCACATAGGGTAAGTAAAGTGATTTATATTACCTAAGTAATGTTTTTTGAAGAGGACTAGTAAAAATATCATTAACAGAAGAAAAACATTCTGCATTTTACTTGCAAATACTTACCTAAGAAGTTAACTTGCTTGGCAGCTCTGTCGTGGGCCAGCAACAGATTCTGGAGTTTCTGGGCATAGCAAACAACATCAGTAGTGGTCATCTCAGCCATGGTAGAGGTCAAGTAGTGGAAGGTAGTGAGTAGTTGATACAACAAGTGCTTATATAGACACTGGTTGCTTCAAAGGATGATTTTGATTGGTCCTTAGAATCAACCCCACCTACAATTTTACTCAATTATCACTTCAATTAGACTTCAAAGAATTGTACAGTTATATTTGAGTAGATTTTGTATTGAAGGTAAGATCAAAGGGGTTTCAGGTGTGGCTTGGTGTTACTGTACAGGTACTGCAATTAGGTTCTGTTATAGACTTAAGATCAAAGGTCTCTTCCCCAGGTATGGCTTGGTGTTGCTGTACAGGTAAGTTGATATGCTAAGATCAAAGGTCTCTTCCCCAGGTATGGCTTGGTGTTGCTGTGCAGGTAATTTGATAAGTTAAGATCAAAGGTCTCTTCCCCAGGTATGGCTTGGTGTTGCTGTACAGGTAATTTGATAAGTTAAGATCAAAGGCCCTTCCCCAGGTATGGCTTGGTGTTGCTGTACAGGTAGTTTGATAAGCTAAGATCAAAGGTCTCTTCCCAGATATGGCTTGGTGTTGCTGTACAGGTAATTAGATTAACTGAGATCAAAGGTCTCTTTCCAAGGTATGGCTTGGTGTTGCTGTACAGGTAACTAGATTAGCTGAGATCAAAGGTCTCTTTCCCAGGTATGGCTTGGTGTTGCTGTACAGGTAAGTTGATATGCTAAGATCAAAGGTCTCTTCCCCAGGTATGGCTTGGTGTTGCTGTACAGGTAATTAGAGTAACTGAGATCAAAGGTATCTTTCCCAGGTATGGCTTGGTGTTGCTGTACAGGTTATTAGATAAACTGAGATCAAAGGTCTTTTTCCCAGGTATGGCTTGGTGTTGCTGTACAGGTAACTAGATTAGCTGAGATCAAAGGTCTCTTCCCCAGGTATGGCTTGGTGTTGTTGTACAGGTAATTAGATTAACTGAGATCAAAGGTCTCTTCCCCTGGTATGGCTTGGTGTTGCTGTACAGGTAATCGTGCAGAGAATGGATGGTTAAGATGTATAACTTATTTTCCCCATGTATGGCTTGGCCTTACTGTACAGGTAATGACACTGAATACCGTTGATCAATTCAATTTATTACCAAATGTACATTGCATATAGGCGTACAGAAATATACATATTGATAAATACAAATATCTTGTACAATGGCGGAGAACATATAAGCAATAGATTCAATTCCATACATAATAATTACAAATTCATGAAATAGTTATGAGTTGGGGAACACTTTAAGCTTTTCCTAAGGTAACTTAGCGGACTCTTATGAAGCATAATTTAGTTGTTTATGAAATATTACAAATAAAGCCTTAAGTTAACCAAATTTCTAGGAAATAACAAAACTTCAAAGTCACCCAAGTCAAAGCAACAAATTCAATCTGTAGCTATATCAGATATCTGTAATTCACTTACAATTTATTTTTTAATTGAAAACATAACTGTAACTGAAATGGAAGTAGATATCAGTAAGGCCCCAAGTCAAAATATAGCCGGAATTTAGTTGAATCTACAGCAGGTTTTTAGTAGGAATTTTGCACTACTAAATCACTGCTGTACTCTGCTAAATCACTGCTGTACTCTGCTAAATCACTGCTAAATCACTGCTGTACCCTGCTAAATCACTGCTGTACACTGCTATACTATGCTAAATCACTGCTGTACCCTGCTAAATCACTGCTATACTAAAATCACTGCTGTACCCTGCTAAATCACTGCTGTACACTGCTGAATCACTGCTGTACCCTGTTAAATCTCTGCTGTACACTGCTAAATCACTGCTGTACCTTGCTTAATCACTGCTGTACACTGCTAAATCACTGCTGTACCCTGCTAAATCACTGCTGTACTCTGCTAAATCACTGCTGTACTCTGCTAAATCACTGCTGTACACTACTAAATCACTGCTGTACACTACTAAATCACTGCTGTACACTGTTTAGTCACTGCTGTACTCTGCTAAATAACTGCTGTACACTGCTAAATCACTGCTGTACAGCAGTTATTTAGCAGAGTACAGCAGTGATATAGCAGAGTACAGCAGTGATTAAACAGTGATTAACCAGTGTACAGCAGTGATTTAGTAGTGTACACTACTAAATCACTGCTGTACACTACGAAATCACTGCTGTACACTGTTTAATCACTGTTTAATCCCTGCTGTACTCTGCTAAATAACTGCTGTACTCTGCTAAATCACTGCTGTACACTACTAAATCACTGCTGTACACTGTTTAATCACTGTTTAATCACTGCTGTACTCTGCTAAATAACTGCTGTACACTGCTAAATCACTGCTGTACCCTGCTAAATCCCTGCTGTACACTGCTAAATCACTGCTGTACCCTGCTAAATCACTGCTATACTAAAATCACTGCTGTATCCTGCTAACCCACTGCTGTACACTGCTAAATCACTGCTGAATCACTGCTGTACCCTGTTAAAGCTCTGCTGTACACTGCTAAATCACTGCTTTACACTGTTAAATCTCTGCTGTACCCTGCTAAATCACTGCTGTACTCTTAATCAAACAAATAGTTGGTTAATTTATTAGTACCTACAGCAGGATTTGCGCAGGGATTTAGCAGATTTTTAGCGTATCAAATTTTCAAATGAGCAATACAGCAGGATTTCAGCAGTCATTGCAGCAAGATTTCAGTGAACAGCACAGTAGAATCTCAGCAGTCATTGCAGCGGGTTTTCAGTGGACAGCACAGTAGGATCTCAGCAGTCATTGCAGCAGGTTTTCAGCGGGCAGCACATTTGGATCTCAGCAGTCATTGCAGCGGGATTTCAGTGGACAGCATAGTGGGATCTCAGCAGTCATCGCAGCGGGTTTTCAATGGACAGCACCGTAGGATCTCAGCAGTCATTGCAGCAGGTTTTCAGCGGGCAGCACATTTGGATCTCAGCAGTCATTGCAGCGGGATTTCAGTGGACAGCATAGTGGGATCTCAGCAGTCATCGCAGCGGGTTTTCAATGGACAGCACAGAAGGATCTCAGCAGTCATTGCAGCGGGTTTTCAGCGGACAG
>NW_018404507.1:25477-26061 GCF_002113885.1 Mizuhopecten yessoensis
GTTACAGCGGGATTTCAGTGGACAGCACAGTAAGATCTCAGCAGTCATTGCAGACGGTTTTTAGTGGACAGCACAGTCGGATCTCAGCAGTCATTGCAGCGGGTTTTCAGTGGACAGCACAGTAGGATCTCAGCAGTCATTGCAGCGGGTTTTCAGCGGAGAGCACATAAGGATCTCAGCAGTCATTACAGCGGGATTTCAGTGAACAGCATAGTAGGATCTCAGTGGTCATTGCAGCAGATTTTCAGTGGACAGCACAGTAGGATCTCAGCAGTCATTGCAGACGGTTTTCAGTGGACAGCACATTAGTATCTCATCAGTTATTGTAGCAGGATTTCAGTGGACAGCACAGTAGGATCTCAGTAGTCATTGCAGCGGGTTTTCAGTGGACAGCACATTAGGATCTCATCAGTCATTGCAGCGGGTTTTCAGTGGACAGCACAGTAGGATCTCATCAGTCATTGCAGCAGGATTTCAGTGGACAGCACAGTAGGATCTAAGCAGTCATTGCAGACGGTTTTCAGTGGACAGCACAGTAAGATCTCAGCAGTCATTGCAGACGGTTTTCAGTGGACAGCACAGTA
>NW_018404507.1:26201-31264 GCF_002113885.1 Mizuhopecten yessoensis
GATCTCAGCAGTCATTGCAGACGGTTTTCAGTGGACAGCACAGTAAGATCTCAGCAGTCATTGCAGACGGTTTTCAGTGGACAGCACAGTATAGGATCTCATCAGTCATTGCAGCAGGATTTCAGTGGACAGCACAGTAGGATCTCAGTAGTCATTGCAGCGGGTTTTCAGTGGACAGCATAGTATAGGATCTCAGCAGTAATTGCAGCGGGTTTTCAGTGGACAGCACAGTAGGATCTCATCAGTCATTGCAGCGGGATTTCAGTGGACAGCACAGTAGGATCTCAGCAGTCATTGCGGACGGTTTTCAGTGGACAGCACAGTAAGATCTCAGCAGTCATTGCTGACGGTTTTCAGTGGACAGCACAGTAAGATCTCAGCAGTCATTGTAGACGGTTTTCAGTGGACAGCACAGTAAGATCTCCGCAGTCATTGCAGCGGGATTTCAGTGGACAGCACTGTAGGAACTCATCAGTCATTGCAGCAGGATTTCAGTGGACAGCACAGTATAGGATCTCATCAGTCATTGCAGCAGGATTTCAGTGGACAGCACAGTAGAATCTCAGCAGTCATTGCAGCGGGTTTTCATTGGACAGCACATTAGGATCTCATCAGTCATTGCAGCAGGATTTCAGTGGACAGCACAGTATAGGATCTCATCAGTCATTGCAGCAGGATTTCAGCGGACAGCATAGTATGATCTCAGCAGTCATTATAGCGGGATTTCAGTGGACAGCACAGTAGGATCTCAGCAGTCATTGCAGCGGGATTTCAGCGGACAGCACAGTAAGATCTCAGCAGTCATTGCAGCGGTTTTTCAGCTTACAAACAGCACAAATCAGCAAGATTTAAATAAAGACTAGAATTCATATAAATTAAAATAGACCATGATTTATTATTTTTAAAATAAATCATCAAGATATTATTTTCATTGTTTTCCTTTTGGCCCTGTAAGAGGTCAGAAGTCTGGCCATGGCATCCCAAACTTTGCCCCTCTTGTCACCACTCACAAAGAGTGAAAAATCTGGAAAGAAAAAAGAATGAAAAATATGGAAAGAAAAAAGAAAACTGTCAGTATAGTTTATTCACTTTCCTTTTTATAACACTTCAAATTTTAAGCAATGTTTAAAGTTTTTGTAGGGCCTCAATTGTACTCTAGAGCTTGACAATCCTATGTCTGATACCACAGGGTTACCAATTTACTTAAATGGCTACTACCAGGCTTTGTTTCTTAGGAGCTTCAACATTTAAGTCAGGCTACCAGATTTCCTGCTGAGTTTCCAGCTGCCAATCCTAGTATAAATTTGTCAAGCCCCGGTCTCATCTAACACAAACCATGCTCCTATATTAATCGAATGCCTTTACATGACAATACATGGTACCCCATTAAACCTCCTATCAAATAGTATACCTGTTATGGCATCTGTAATGGTCTGGTCCAGTAGTATAAGGCCATTAGATGGGAGCAAGGCAATGGCATCTGTAATGATCTGGTCCAGTTTTATAAGGCCATTAGATGGGAGCAAGATAATGGCATCTGTAATGATCTGGTCCAGTTTTATAAGGCCATTAGATGGGAGCAAGTCAATGGCATCTGTAATGGTCTGGTCCAGTTTTATCAGGCCATTAGATGGGAGCAAGGCAATGGCATCAGTTATGGTCTGGTCCAGTTTTATCAGGCCATTAGATGGGAGCAAGGCAATGGCACCTGTAATGGTCTGGTCCAGTATTATCAGGCCATTAGATGGGAGCAAGGCAATGGCACCTGTAATGGTCTGGTCCAGTATTATCAGGCCATTAGATGGGAGCAAGGCAATGGCACCTGTAATGGTCTGGTCCAGTATTATCAGGCCATTAGATGGGAGCAAGGCAATGGCATCTGAAATGGTCTGGTCCAGTATTATAAGGCCATTAGATGGGAGCAAGGCAATGCTTCCGCACTTTAGCTCCTCCTTCTTAAAGAAAATTTGGAGCAACTTTCTTGCTGCCTTTCCTCCATCCTTCCCAGAGCTCACTGTAGCCTTAACGTTTTGGACTGCAGTGAGCTGTCTTTGCACCATGTTTCCCAGAGCTCACTGTAGCCTTGTTGCGGACTGCAGTGAGCTGCCTTTGCGCCGTCGTTACCAGAGCTCACTGTAGCACCCTTTCATGAGTGAAACCATCTGTAGTATATTACAAAATGAAATGTGTACAATGAGAATTTCATATAGATTTTCTGGCCTGTTAGTATAAATATGGTCAATTCATGTTTCTGAGGTTTCTGTGATTCTAGTAGCTTCAGATATAACTTGCTCTAGGTGATATAATTCAAAACAGTGTAACCATCTTTGTGGAGGTGATTTCAAATAATCTATGTTCAGGTCACCTGCAATAATTATTTCACTATTTTTGAAATCAGTGGCTTGCATCAGCTCTTTCTCAAAATGATCAATCCAGTCACTGTTAGAACTTTCCACCTCACTGATTTCTAGATCTTTGCGTCTCTGGAATTTGATTAAATTTGATATATTTACCATGACACCTCCTTTTTGTCCAAATCGATCTCTTCTTTCAAACTCAAAACCATTGATGTGTAGGCAATCATCAGTGTCCAAGAGAAATGTTTCACAAATAGGTACCTAGGATATCTACAGATCGTTTATCCTGCCAAGTTAGTTTCAGATCTTCTAGTTTAGATTTCAGGTGTTGCACATTTAGATTAGCTTTTCTTAAACCTTTCTTTACAAGTCCAAATGTAGTCTCATTATTATGATCATTACTCCAGGGAACTGACTATGTATTTGAAATAAGTTCACTAGATTTATAGCATTTGTTCTCACACACATCTTGATTTTCAGTTGTGACAGTAGACGATATTTGGTTATGATCAGGACATGATGAATGGTGAGACTGGTGTATTAAATACGAGCCATTAGTATCATAGTTGAAAGCAGGATGAGTGATTTTATTGCTATTAGGTATTATAGATAATACAAAGCATGTAAAAGTTAGATAAAAGTAAAATGATATATACTTATCTATATGTACTTGTTTGGCCCCAAGGGAAACTTTCATATGATTATCTAATGTCAAAATACATTTACAACATGTACAATGATCATTTTGACATGTGTCACATATCTTGATTGTGTAAAAAAATGTCAAATATTATTTGTTTCTTTTGGCAAAGTTCAAGGAGGAATCACCGCTATGTATCCAAGGAGGAACCACTACTAATGTATCCAAGGAGGAACCACTACTATGTATCCAAGGAGGAATCACTACTATGTATCTAAGGAGGAACCACTACTATGTATCCAAGAAGGAATCACTACTATGTATCCAAGGAGGAATCACTACTATGTATCCAAGGAGGAATCACTACTATGTATCAAGGAGGATTCACTACTATGTATCCAAGGAGGAACCACTACTATGTATCCAAGGAGGAACCACTACTATGTATCCAAGGAGGAATCACTACTATGTATCTAAGGAGGAATCACTGCTATGTATCCAAGGAGGAAGCACTACTATGTATCCAAGGATGAATCACTACTATGTATCTAAGGAGGAATCACTACCATGTATCCAAGGAGGAATCACTACTATGTATCCAAGGAGGAACCACTACTATGTATCAAGGAGGAATCACTGCTATGTATCCAAGGAGGAATCACTACTATGTATCCAAGGAGGAAGCACTACTATGTATCCAAGGATGAATCACTACTATGTATCTAAGGAGGAATCACTACCATGTATCCAAGGAGGAATCACTACTATGTATCCAAGGAGGAACCACTACTATGTATCCAATGAGGAACCACTACTATGTATCCAAAGAGTAACCACTACTTTGTATCCAAGGAGTAACCACTACTATGTATCCAAGGAGGAACCACTACTATGTATTCAAGGAGGAATCACTTCTATGTATCCAAGGAGGAATCACTACTATGTATCCAAGGAGGAATCACTACTATGTATCCCAGGAGGAATCACTACTATGTATCCAAGAAGAACCACTACTATGTATCCAAGGAGGAACCACTACTATGTTTCCGGGTGATTGCGTTGTCTTTTTTGCCACCCTTCATTAATATAGTTTACAAAATTTCTCCTTGTGTCCATATTGGCCAAACTCATACGCCTTATGTTTGCATGCTCTGGTAATGTGGTTTGGTTCACCACAATAACCACAGTACTGTTCCTTTTGTTGTGTGAAATGGGAATTGCCTCCATGCTATGATTCATTGGGTGCTGGTTTGTGAAAGTTAACACTGCTTGTTCTCTTTACCTGCTTGAGAATATGTAGATACTCATTGATGTTCCTCAATAACACACCAGGCCCTGTGTTTGTAAGGTGAATCCCATCCCTGTGTTTGTAAGGTATATGTAGGTCAGTATGATATGATCTTATTAAAAGGAACGGTAACAAGATCCAATATTTTCATTTATTCATTGTACTTGTAGCTGTAGTTTCTCAAAAAAGTGACATCTATATTCTTTGCCTTACTATTTCAGTGAAGTGTGATTATCAATAGCAGCATGTTTTGTTTTATGCAGGTTGTGTGACATATAACTGTTTGACATTTTAATACCATTTTTTACCTGCTTTGTTCTGTCCTCTTCCACCGTGCACATTCACAAAGGATGNAAGCAATTTCCATAAATGTCTTAAACTTTTTACTTTGGACGAACTTGATTCAGGCGTGCCGGTTACCGTCGGGAAGGCGGCACCTACCTACTGATTATGTATGTTCGGCACCTGCTGTTAGATTAGAAGTTTCACCGGACTGCAGAGAAATGCAAAGCGATACAAAATCTTATTTGTGTCCGCCAAATTGCGCGTATGCTTGAATGTAGGGTGCTGGCGGCAAGCACAAACTCATCATGTCAAATCAAGTTTGTCCTTTTTCCTCGCGTTTTCTTTTGTCACTGTGTGAATAGATGATACAGAAAAAGAGATGTTATTGAGCTTTTCTACCTGAACTTTTTATTAAAAAAATATATTGGTTTAAAAAGAAATTTTACCGATATAGTCGTTGGTCAGACATAAAAATCTCAATCAATCAATAGCA
>NW_018404507.1:32407-32691 GCF_002113885.1 Mizuhopecten yessoensis
TATGTTTGCCTAGTAATATATAATTATATTTTGTTTACCAAACAGTTTAAATTGAATGGTCCCCAGGGGTTGAACCTGGTAACATTCACTAGATGTGAAATGTCAGTACCAAACAAACCATATAGATACCAATATAAAATGAGGAAAACAAAATAAATAAACAGAACAGACACACATCAAACCAAAGTGAAAAAGACGTCACACATAGATCATCGACTCAACATGTGAAAATAAAGAAAACAGTGCAAATAAGTGAAAATGAAACAAAAGAAATAAATATCCTT
>NW_018404507.1:32948-33412 GCF_002113885.1 Mizuhopecten yessoensis
ACTACCTCTTCTTTATGATGCTTGTGCTGGAGGTGAATGTTGCTTGGGAGCATGTCATTTTTTGGGTCGTCACCCAATGTCTTCATTCCAAATTTTTCCATTATAAATGCAAGAAAGTAGGCTTGCCCAACCAGTGTAACAAAATCTTCATGGGCCTATATTAATACAGATATTTCTTAATAATAAAATGTATAATACCAGTATTAAGTTCTACATGTATTGGAAGTTGATCACAACAAATTATTATAGTATATCACAATATTCATGTCCTAAAACAAAAAGGGTACCAGTGTTCAATACTTAAAAACAATTGACTAAATGTTTTGATATTTTTATGAAATAAGGTACCAAAGCAGAATTTTAAAAACTCAATAAATTACTTATCATTATAATCAAATATTGAAAAAACGATGTTTACTTTGAATCTGGCTTTCACTTGTCCATTTACATTCATCCTCTGAACA
>NW_018404508.1:0-127 GCF_002113885.1 Mizuhopecten yessoensis
GTGTAGATACTGTAATAGGTGTTGTCTCTGTGTACTGGAACTGTGATATATGTTGTGTATTTGTGTACTGGTGCTGTGCTAATGTTCGTGTTACGTGTAGATGTTGTAATAGGTGTTGTCTCTGTGT
>NW_018404508.1:872-1032 GCF_002113885.1 Mizuhopecten yessoensis
TGCTGTGGTACATTCTGTGTATTTGTGTGCTGGTGCTGTGCTATTGTTCGTGTTAGGTGAAGATGTTGTAATAGGTGCTGTCTGTGTACTGGTGCTGTGATATATGCTGTGTACTTGTGTACTGGTGCTGTGGTATATTCTGTGTATTTGTGTACTGGTG
>NW_018404508.1:4282-5434 GCF_002113885.1 Mizuhopecten yessoensis
TAAGGAAGTTCGTGCTTACGTTTTGGCTGCAGATAGTGCACTTACATTTTACCATAGCGGCTGGGGTTCGATTTCCCAATCGGACGTGAAATGAGTAGGGGTCACCTGCCCGGCTAAATGGGGTTTCTTTTGGTATTCCGGTTTTTTTCCGGTTTCCGGTTGAAATAACTGTTTTGTCATAATTGTTGTAAAATGAATAACAAAAACCCATATGACTGTTTATTACTACAGATTAACAAAATCAAATACAAACAAACCTAAACATGATGTATATGTATGTGACTACATTTCAGCTCAAAACATTCCATGGATTAAACACGTTATTTCATTGAGTTAAAGTCTATTCGACCATGAGGGTAACAACAAATGTACAAATTTACAACACAATATATTGTTACATAGTTATGATAAATGTGTTAAACACAGCTGGACGGGTCTCTCTAATACAACAAAGTCCTTTACTATAATAACACTGCAATGCTATTAAATTGACAGTACGTGGTTATTACGGGAACACAGTTTAACTATCGTACGATAAATATCGTACCTATTTATTATTCAACGTAAATACATATTTTATCGTCCCACTTATACCATATATTTAAACAGACCATTAAGCTACATGTATATCAGTAATGAAATGTTTCATGTGTAACTTAGTTTCAATGTTTAAATATCCATATGAAATATGGTTATTATACCGTTGCCACCTACCGAAGTTTATCAATATTAAGTGTGTCTTTGGCTAACAACTAAAAGCATCAGACCTAGAGACGCTTATTAAATTAGAGCGTTTTTTGTCGAAAAACAAATCAAATATGCATTCCTTCACACCCCCTTACCATGAAACAGGTCTGTGTTTTCCAATATTATGTTAAATATGATTCAAAGCAGGACGATATTTGCAAAGACAACTTAGAGGCTCTTAATCAAATACACTATCTCATGTTTTACATTATGTACCAAGAGGCACGTTCCTTCTTATTGACATTTTACTACAAATCAAAGGCTTGTAAATCGATAAAGTATGTTCTTGTAAAATAATTCATCATTTATCCGATTTGATTTTGATTTTGGTATGAAGAAATAATAAACGAAATTGATACTTGTAACAATAAAGAAGACGTCATCACCTTAAATGTGACACAATAT
>NW_018404508.1:5583-6379 GCF_002113885.1 Mizuhopecten yessoensis
GTTCTAAATTTGGGGTCTTAGCACAGATATATACCTATATAAATGCTTTAGATTATTCAGACTTAGTTCGGGTGACGGTGACGGAAGAAATCGCGTACACTGACTGGTACGTCAGCTGATATTCCAAATCTATGAATATTTACATAAATACAGAAAGAAAACGTCATTTTGTTTCAAAAAAGGAAAGAAGAAACATATATTTCTATATATATATAAAGGCAGATTGATATACAAAAACAATCGTATAACCATGTTAAGTGTTAAATAACTTCAGTGCATAAAGGTTATTTAGTGCGTGGCCTGACATTATCGTAGAACATATTGAGTGGGCTACACATATGAATCTGTATAGACGGTGTCTGCAGTATACATCATTAAGTTGTATTATTACTGACTAATAATTAAATTAATAAAAAACGTTCTTTATTTTTAGTAATCATAAATGGAAATTTTCCTGAATTTCCTGGTGGTGATAAGAAATATAAAGTTGCCAATGCATTCAATGCGATCACAAGTTCAAGTTCTTTATTACTTTAAGTCGGTTGACTTATCAGTCATAACATATATACAAAACAATACAGAGACAACATACAATATGATACACACACACACACACACACACACACACACACACACACACACATACACAATTCAACTTTTATTTGACAACTTATTGGATAACTATACTTTACAATAAATTACAAATTACGTATATGTATTGTGCAATCAACACTCATTATCACTCCCACATCATTATTGTGCATTCAACAATCATTAACGCTCTCACATCATCATC
>NW_018404508.1:9004-9268 GCF_002113885.1 Mizuhopecten yessoensis
TCCTCATCACCACCTCCTAAATTACAGTGTATTTCAATGTGCAATGGAGCATGGTCGGAAAATTCAACAAATTCGCAAACCATGAATTTTTTAACAACAGAAAACATACTAAATGGCATTAATACATAATCAATAACACTCATTCCATTTGCACCACAGAAAGTAAAATCACTAGATAGATTGGCTAGGTCTCTACCATTTAAAATTCTATAGCATAACATGTCAGGAAACATGGGTATTCTATAATTTGTATAACAAGTTCAA
>NW_018404509.1:0-127 GCF_002113885.1 Mizuhopecten yessoensis
GTTTACATGATAATAACACTAGTGTTTCCTCTATGGTGTTTACATCATTATAACACCACTGTTTCCTCTATGGTGTTTACCTGATATTAACACAACTGTTTCCTCTATGTTGTTTCCATGATACTAA
>NW_018404509.1:5078-5173 GCF_002113885.1 Mizuhopecten yessoensis
TTAAGGTGTTTACATGATAAAAACGCCACTGTTTCCTCTATGGTGTTTACTTGATAATAACACCACTGTTTCCTCTATGGTGTTTACATGATAAT
>NW_018404510.1:0-127 GCF_002113885.1 Mizuhopecten yessoensis
AATGTTCACATCACCGCCACACAATGACATTTATATACAGTATGAGAATAATGTTCACATCACTACCACACAATGACATGTTTATACAGTATGACAATAATGATCACATCACTACCACACTATGACT
>NW_018404510.1:2819-3026 GCF_002113885.1 Mizuhopecten yessoensis
TAGATCACATCACTACCACACTATGACTTTGATATACAGTATGACAATAATGTTGACATCACCACCACACAGTGACATTGGTATACAGCATGACAATATTGTTCACATCACCACCACACAATGACATTTATATACAGTATGACAATAATGTTCACATCACACCCACACAATGACATGTATATACAGTATGACAATACTGTTCACATC
>NW_018404510.1:6107-16315 GCF_002113885.1 Mizuhopecten yessoensis
GACATCACCACCACAGAGTGACATTGGTATACAGCATGACAAAAATGTTCACATCACTACCACACAATGACATTTATATACAGTATGACAATAATGATCACATCACTACCACACGATGACATTTATATACAGTATGACAATAATGTTCACATCACCAACACACAATGATATTGGTATGCAGTGTGACAATAATGTTCACATCACTACCACACAATGACATTGGAATACAGTGTGACAATAATGTTCACATCTCCAACACACAATGATATTGGTATGCAGTGTGACAGTAATGTTCACATCACTATCACACAATGACATTGGTATACAGTATGGCAATAATTCATGTATTTACAGTATGACAATAATGGTCACATCACCAACACACAATGATAGTGGTATGCAGTGTGACAATAATGTTCACATCACAGTATGACAATAATGTTCACATCACTACCACACAATGACATGTATCAACAGTATGACAATAATGCTCACATCACCACCACACAGTGACATTGATATAAAGTATGACAATAATGTTCACATCACTACCACACAATGACATTTATTTGAGTATGACAATAATGTTCACAACAGCACCACACAGTGACATGTATAAACAGTATGACAATAATGTTCACATCACTACCACACAATGTCATGTATTTACAGTATGACAATAATGTTCACATCACCAACACAAAATGATATTGGTATGCAGTGTGACACTAATGTGCACATCACTACCACACAATGACATGTATGTACAGTGTGACGGTAATGCTCACATCACCACCACACAATGACATTGGTATACAGTGTGACAATAATGTTCACATCACTACTACACAATGTCATTTATATACAGTTTGACAGTAATGTTCACATCACTACTACACAATGGCCATGGTATACAGCATGACAATAATGTTCACATCACCAACACACAATGATATTGGTATGCAGTGTGACAATAATGTCCACATCACTACCACACAATGACATGTATGTAAAGTGTGACGGTAATGTTCACATCACCACCACACAATGACATTGGTATACAGTGTGACTATAATGTTCACATCACTACCACACAATGACATTTAAACACAGTATGACAATAATGTTCACATCACTACCACACAATGACATGTATATACAGTATGAAAATAATGTTCACATCACTACCACACAATGACATGTATCAACAGTATGACAATAATGTTCACATCACCACCACACAGTGACATTGATATAGAGTATGACAATAATGTTTACATCACCACCACACAATGACATTTATTTCAGTATGACAATAATGTTCACATCACCACCACACAGTAACATGTATAAACAGTATGACAATAATGTTTACATCACTACCACACAATGTCATGTATATACAGTATGACAATAATGTTCACATCACCAGCACACAATGACATTGGTATGCAGTATGACAATAATGTTCACATCACCACCACACAATGCCATTTATATACAGTATGACAATAATGTTCACATCACTACCACAGAGTGACATTTTTATGCAGTAAGACAATAATGTTCACATCACTACCACACAATGACATTTATATACAGTATGACAATAATGTTCACATCACTACCACACAATGACATGTATATACAGTATGACAATACTGTTCACAACACTACCACACAATGATATTTGTATACAGTATGACAATAATGTTGACATCACCAACACACAATGACATTTATATACAGTATGACAATAATGTTCACATCACTACCACACAATGACNACAATAATGTTCACATCACTATCACACAATGACAGTTATATACAGTGT
Organism: Mizuhopecten yessoensis; assembly: GCF_002113885.1. NCBI lineage: Eukaryota > Metazoa > Mollusca > Bivalvia > Pectinida > Pectinidae > Mizuhopecten > Mizuhopecten yessoensis. The sequence continues at coordinate 7,943 of NW_018404510.1, forward strand.
GACAATAATGTTCACATCAACACCACACAATGACATTTATATACAGTATGACAATAGTGTTCACATCACTACCAAACAATGACATGTATATACAGTATGACAATAATGTTCACATCACCACCACACAATGACATTTACATACAGTATAACAATAATGTTCACATCACTACAACACAATGACATTTATATACTGTATGACAGTAATGTTCACATCACTACCCCACAGTGTAATTTACTTACACGATGACAATATACTTCACAACACTACCACACAATGACATGTATATACAGTATGACAGTAATGTTCACATCACTACCACACAGTGTAATTTACTGACAGGATGACAATAATCTTCACATCACCACCACACAATGACATTTATATACAGTATGACAATAATGTTCACATCACTACCACACAATGACATTTATATACAGTATTACAGTAATGTTCACATCACTACCACACAGTGCCATTTACTTACAGTATGCCAATAATGTGCACATCACTACAACACAATGACATTGGTATACAGAATTACAATAATAATCACATCACTACCACACAGTAACATTGGTATTCAGTATGGCAATAATGTTCACATCACTACCACACAATGACAGTTTACAGTATGACAATAATGTTCACATCACTATCACACAATGACAGTTATATACAGTGTGACAATAATGTTCACATCACTACCGATCACATCACTACCACACAGTAACATTGGTATACAGTATGGCAATAATGTTCACATCACTACCACACGATGACATTTATATACAGTGTGACAATAATGTTCATATCACTACCACACAGAGCCATTTACTTACAGTATGACAATAATGTTCACATCACCACCACACAATGACATTTATATACAGTATGACAATATTGTTCACATAAACACCACACAATGACATTTATATACAGTATGACAGTAATGTTCACATCACTACCATTCACATCACTACCACACAATGACAGTTATATAAAGTATGACATTAATGTTCACATCACTACCACACAGTGCCATTTACTTACAGTAGGACAATAATGTTCACATCACTACAACACAATGACATAGGTATACAGTATTACAATAATGATCACATCACTACCACACAGTAACATTGGTATTCAGTATGGCAATAATGTTCACATCACTACCACACAATGCCAGTTATATACAGTATGACATTAATGTTCACATCACTACCACACAATGACATTTATATGCAGTATGACAGTAATGTTCACATCACTACCATTCACATCACTACCACACAATGACAGTTATATAAAGTATGACATTAATGTTCACATCACTACCACACACTGACATTTATATACAGTATGACAGTAATGTTCACATCCCTACCACACAGTGCCATTTACTAACAGTATGACAATAATGTTCACATCACTATCACACAATGACAGTTATATACAGTGTGACAATAATGTTCACATCACTACCACACAATGTCATGTATTTACAGTATGACAATAATGTTCACATCACTACAACACAATGACATTGGTATACAGTATGACAATAATGTTCACATCACAACCACACATTGCCATTTACTTACACTATGACAATAATGTTCACATCACTACAACACAATGACATTGGTATACAGTATTACAATAATGATCACATCACTACCACACAGTAACATTGGTATACAGTATGGCAATAATGTTCACATCACTACCACACGATGACATTTATATACAGTGTGACAATAATGATCAAATCACTACCACACAGTAGCATTGGTATACAGTATGGCAATAATGTTCACATCATTACAACACAATGATATTTATATACAGTCTGACAGTAATGTTCACATCACTACCACACTATGACATTGAAATACAGTATGACAATAATGTTCATATCAGTACCACACAATGACATTTATATACAGTAAGCCAATAATATTCACATCACTACCGCACAATTACATGTATATACAGTATGACAATAATGTTCACATCACTACAACACAATGACATTGGTTTATAGTATGACAATAATGATCACATCACTACCACACAGTGACATTGGTATACAGTATGACAATAATGTTCTCATCACTACCACACAATGAAAATTTATATAAAGTATGACAGTAATGTTCACATCACTACCACACAGTGTAATATACTTACAGGATGACAATAAACTACACATCACCACCACACAATGACATTTACATACAGTATGACAATAATGATCACATCGCTACCACACAATAACATTTATATACAGTATGACAATAATGTTCACAGCCCTACCACACAATGACAGTTATATACAATGTGACAATAATGTTCACCTCACTACCACACAATGACATTGATATACAGTATGACAATATTGTTCACATCACTACCAAACAATGACATTTATATACAGTATGACAATAATGTTCACATCACCACCACAAAATGACATTTATATACAGTATGACAATAATGTCCACATCAACACCACACAATGACATTTATATATAGCATGACAATATTGTTTACATCACTACCAAACAATGACATGTATATACAGTATGACAGTAATGTCCACATCACTACCACACAATGACATTTATATACAGTATGACACTAATGTTCACATCACTACAACACAATGACATTTATATACAGTATGACAATAAAATGACATTTATATACAATATGACAATAATGTTTACATCACTACTACACAATGTCCTGTATATACAGTATGACAATAAGGTTCACATCACCACCACTCAGTGACATTGGTATAGAGTATGACAATAATGTTCACATCACTTTAACACAATGACATGCATATACAGCATGACAATACTGTTCACATCACAACCACACATTGCCATTTACTTACAGTATGACAATAATGTTCACATCACTACAACACAATGACATTGGTATACAGTATGACAATAATGTTCACATCACAACCACACATTGCCATTTACTTACAGTATGACAATAATGTTCACATCACTACAACACAATGACATTTATATACAGTATGACAATAATGTTCACATCACCACCACTCAGTGACATTGGTATAGAGTATGACAATAATGTTCACATCACTTTAACACAATGACATGCATATACAGTATGACAATACTGTTCACATCACAACCACACATTGCCATTTACTTACAGTATGACAATAATGTTCACATCACTACAACACAATGACATTTATATACAGTATGACAATATTGTTCACATCATTACAACACAATGACATTTATATACAGTATGACAATAATGTTCAAATCACTACCACACAATGACACTAATATACAGTGTGACAATAATGTTCACATCACTACCCCCACGATGACATTTATAGACAGTATGACAATAATGTTCACATCACTACCACACAGTTTCTTTTACTTACAGTCTGACAATAATGTTCACATCACTACAACACAATGACATGGGTATACAGTATGACAATAATGAACACATCACTACCACACAGTGCCATTTACTTACAGTATGACAATAACGTTCACATCACTACAACACAATGACATTGGTATACAGTATGACAATAATGATCACATCACAACCACACATTGCCATTTACTAACAGTATGACAATAATGTTCACATCACTACAACACAATGACATTGGTATACAGTATGACAATAATGATCACATTACTATCCCACAGTAGCATTGGTATACAGTATGGCAATAATGTTCACATCATTACAACACAATGACATTTATATACAGTCTGACAGTAATGTTCACATCACTACCACACGATGACATTTACATACATTGTGACAGTAATGTTCACATCACTACCACACAATGACATTTATATACAGTGTGACAATAATGTTCACATCACTACCACACAATGACATTTAAATACAGTATGACAATAATGTTCATATCACTACCACACTATGACATTGAAATACAGTATGACAATAATGTTCACATCAGTACCACGCAATGACATTTATATACAGTAAGCCAATAATGTTCATATCACTACCACACAATGACATGTATATACAGTATGACAATAATGTTCACATCACTACTACACAGTGCCATTTATATACAGTATGACAATAATGTTAGCATTACTGCCACACAGTGCCATTTACTTACAGTATGACAATAATGTTCACATCACTACAACACAATGACATTGGTTTATAGTATGACAATAATGATCACATCACTACCACACAGTGACATTGGTATACGGTATGACAATAATGTTCTCATCACTATAACACAATGACATTTATATACAGTATGACAATAATGTTCATATCACTACCACACAATGACATTTATATACAGTATGATAATAATGTTCACATCACTACAACACAATGACATTGGTTTATCGAATGACAATAATGATCACATCACTACCACACAGTGACATTGGTATACGGTATGGCAATAATGTTCTCATCACTATAACACAATGACATTTATATACAGTATGACAGTAATGTTCACAAGTATGACAATAATGAACACATCACTACCACACAGTGCCATTTACTTACAGTATAACAATAATGTTCACATCACTACAACACCATGAGATTGGTTTATAGTATGACAATAATGATCACATCACTACCACACAGTGACATTGGTATACGGTATGGCAATAATGTTCTCATCACTATAACACAATGACATTTATATACAGTATGACAGTAATGTTCACAGCCCTACCACACAATGACAGTTACATACAGTGTGACACATCACTACCACACAGTGACATTGGTATACGGTATGACAATAATGTTCTCATCACTATAACACAATGACATTTATATACAGTATGACAGTAATGTTCACAAGTATGACAATAATGAACACATCACTACCACACAGTGCCATTTACTTACAGTATGACAATAATGTTCACATCACTACAACACCATGAGATTGGTTTATAGTATGACAATAATGATCACATCACTATCCCACAGTAGCATTGGTATACAGTATGGCAATGCTACTGTGGGATAGTGATGTGATCATTATTGTCATACTATAAACCAATCTCATGGTGTTGTAGTGATGTGAACATTATTGTCATACTTTATTTAAATGTCATTGTGTGGTAGTGATGTCCACATCACTACCACACAATGACATGTATCAACAGTATGACAATAATGTTCACATCACCACCACTCAGTGACATTGGTATACAGTATGATGACATTTATATGCAGTAAGACAATAATGTTCACATCACTACCACAGAATGTCCTGTATATACAGTATGACAATAATGTTCACACAGTATGACAATAATGTTCACATCACTACCACACAGTGTAATTTACTTACAGGATGACAATAAACTACACATCACCAAAACACAATGACATTTACATACAGTATGACAATAATGATCACATCGCTACCACACAATGACATTTATATACAGTATGACAATAATGTTCACATCACTACCACACAATGACATTTATATACAGTCTGACAATAATGTTCACATCAGCACCACACAATGACATTTATATACAGTATGACAATATTGTTCACATCACTACCACACAATGACATTTATATACAGTATGACAGTAATGTTCACAGCCCTACCACACAATGACAGTTACATACAGTGTGACACATCACTACCACACAGTGACATTGGTATACGGTATGACAATAATGTTCTCATCACTACAACACAATGACATTTATATACAGTATGACAATAATGTTCATATCATTGGTTTATCGAATGACAATAATGATCACATCACTACCACACAGTGACATTGGTATACAGTATGACAATAATGTTCACATCACTACCACACTTTATATACAGTATGACAGTAATGTTCACATCCCTACCACACAATGACAGTTACATACAGTGTGACACATCACTACCGCACAGTGACATTGGTATACGGTATGACAATAATGTTCTCATCACTACAACACAATGACATTTATATACAGTATGACAATAATGTTTACATCACTACTACACAATTTCCTGTATATACAGTATGACAATAATGTTCACATCACCACCACTCAGTGACATTGGTATACAGTATGACAATAATGTTCACATCACTACAACACAATGACATTGGGTTATAGTATGACAATAATGATCACATCACTACCAGACAGTGACATTGGTATACAGTATGACAATAATGTTCTCATCTCTACCACCACATCACTACAACACAATGACATTGGTATACAGTGTGACACATCACTACCACACAGTGACATTGGTATACGGTATGTGAATCATGTTGTCATCACTACAACACAATGACATTTATATACAGTATGACAATAATGTTTACTTCACTACTACACAATTTCCTGTATATACAGTATGACAATAATGTTCACATCACTACCACACTTTATATACAGTATGACAGTAATGTTCACATCCCTACCACACAATGACAGTTACATACAGTGTGACACATCACTACCACACAGTGACATTGGTATACAGTATGACAATAATGTTCACATCACTACTACACAGTGCCATTTATATACAGTATGACAATAATGTTAACATTGCTGCCACACAGTGCCATTTACTTACAGTTAACAATAATGTTCACATCACTACAACACAATGACATTGGTTTATAGTAAGACAATAATGATCACATCGCTACCACACAATGACAGTTATATACAGTGTGTCAATAATGTTCACCTCACTAACACACAATGACATTTACATACAGTATGACAATGATGTTAACATTGCTGCCACACAGAGCCATTTACTTACAGTATGACAATAGTGTTCACATCACAACCACACAATGACATGTGTATACAGTATGACAATGATGTTAACATTGCTGCCACACAGTGCCATTTATGTACAGTATGACAATAATGTTCACATCACTACCACACAATGACATTTATATACAGTCTGACAGTAATGTTCACAGCCCTACCACACAATGACAGTTATATACAGTGTGACAATAATGTTCACCTCACTACCACACAATGACATTTATATACAGTATGACAATATTGTTCACATCACTACCAAACAATGACATGTATATACAGTATGACAGTAATGTTCACATCACTATCACACAATGACAGTTATATACAGTGTGACAATAATGTTCACCTCACTACCACACAATGACATTTATATACAGTATGACAATAATGTTGACATCACTACCACACAATGACATTTATATACAGTCTGACAGTAATGTTCACAGCCCTACCACACAATGACAGTTATATACAGTGTGACAATAATGTTCGCCTCACTACCACACAATGACATTTATATACAGTATGACAGTAATGTTCACATCACTACCACACAATGCCATTTATATACAGTATGACAATAATGTTCACATCACTACAACACAATGACATTTATATACAGTATGACAATAATGTTCACATCACCACCACACAATGACATTTATATACAGTATGACAATAATGTTCACATCACTACCACACAATGTCCTGTATATACAGTATGACAATAATGTTCAAATCACCACCACACAATGGCATTTATATACATTATGACAATAATGTTCACATCACTACCACACAGTTTCTTTTACTTACAGTATGACAATAATGTTCACATCACCACCACTCAGTGACGTTGGTATACAGTATGACAATAATGTTCACATCACTACAACACAATGACATTTATATACAGTATGACCATAATGTTTAAATCACTACCACACAATGACACTAATATACAGTGTGACAATAATGTTCACATCACTACCCCCACGATGACATTTATAGACAGTATGACAATAATGTTCACATCACTACCACACAATGTCCTGTATATACAGTATGACAATAATGTTCACATCACTACAACACAATGACATTTATATACAGTATGACAATAATGTTTAAATCACTACCACACAATGACACTAATATACAGTGTGACAATAATGTTCACATCACTACCCCCACGATGACATTTATAGACAGTATGACAATAATGTTCACATCACTACCACACAGTTTCTTTTACTTACAGTATGACAATAATGTTCACATCACCACCACACAATGACATGTATATACAGTATGACAATAATGTTCATATCACTACTACACAATGACATTTAAATACAGTATGACAATATTGTTCACATCACTACCAAACAATGACATATATATACAGTATGACAGTAATGTGCACATCACTACCACACAATGACAGTTATATACAGTGTGACAATAATGTTCACATCACTACCACACAATG
>NW_018404511.1:0-127 GCF_002113885.1 Mizuhopecten yessoensis
GACATGGACTAACATCTGTCATACAGAAACTGACAAGGACTAACATCTGTCATACAGAAACTGACAAGGACTAACAACTGATATACAGAAACTGACATTGACTAACAACTGACATACAGAAACTGAC
>NW_018404511.1:4258-4386 GCF_002113885.1 Mizuhopecten yessoensis
TCTTGTACAAAAACTGACATGGACTAACAACTGACATACAGAAACTGACACAGACTAACATCTGTCATACAGAAACTGACATTGACTAACAACTGACATACAGAAACAGACACTGACTAACAACTGAC
>NW_018404512.1:0-127 GCF_002113885.1 Mizuhopecten yessoensis
CTTATATCGTTATAAGTAGTTGTCCTAGATGTACGAGAGTTTAATAACCACCTTATATCGTTATAAGTAGTTGTCCTAGATTTACGAGAGGTTAAGAACCACCTTATATCGTTATAAGTAGTTGTCC
>NW_018404512.1:5440-5549 GCF_002113885.1 Mizuhopecten yessoensis
ATACGAGCGTTCAAGGACCACCTTATGTCGTTATAAGTAGTTGTCCTAGATGTACGAGAGTTTAAGGACCACCTTATATCGTTATAAGTAGTTGTCCTAGATGTACGAG
>NW_018404512.1:5744-7076 GCF_002113885.1 Mizuhopecten yessoensis
AAGTAGTTGTCCTAGATGTACGAGAGTTTAAGGACCACCTTATATCGTTATAAGTAGTTGTCCTAGATGTACGAGAGTTTAAGGACCACCTTATATCGATGTCTAATTGACCTGCGGCAGCATATCCAGATTCCTTCCTTCATCCGCCGCTTGGACATATCGCGTTCTCTCTCAACAACACCATGTCAAGAACACCAAGTCAACAACACCATGTCAACAACACCATGTCAACAACACCAAGTCAACAACACTATGTTAACAACACCAAGACAAGAACACCAAGTCAACAACACCATGTCAAGAACACCAAGTCAAAAACACCATGCCAAGAATACCGTATCAAGAACATCATGTCAAGAACACCGTACCAGCAACGCCATGTCAAGAACACCTTTTCAAGAACACCATGTCAACAACACCATGTCAAGAACACCATGTCAACCACACCAAGTCAAGAACGCGAAATATCTGACGTATAAAATGGTCATGGTCCATACGACAAATCTATATAACATTGTTGCTTTTCTTGTTACCAAAACCCCCACTGGTTACCAACACCTACATTGGTTTCCAACACCTCCACTGGTTACCAACACGCGCACTGGCGACGTACTTCAAATCACTCGGAGACGCTTAGAATAAAATATATCGTGGGTGGCGTTAAAACATAAATCTCAAGATCCAGGAGTACAGGGATTTGCTAGAACTCGTGTTGACTACAACATATTTCATCTTTCCGCAGATATCATCTACCAGCAATGCTTCAGTACAGATATCATCTATCAGCAATGCTTCAGTACAGATATCATCTATCAGCAATGCGTCTGTACAGATATCATCTATCAGCAATGCTTCAGTACAGATATCATCTATCAGCAATGCCTCAGTACAGATATCATCTATCAGCAATACTTCAGTACAGATATCATCTATCAGCAATGCTTCAGTACAGATATCATCTATCAGCAATGCTTCAGTACAGATATCATCTATCAGCAATGCTTCAGTACAGATATCATCTATCAGCAATGCGTCAGTACAGATATCATCTATCAGCAATGCTTCGGAACAGATATCATCTATCAGCAATGCTTCGGTACAGATATCATCTATCAGCAGTGCTTTAGTACAGATATCATATATCAGCAATGCTTCAGTACAGATATCATCTATCAGCAATGCTTCAGTACAGATATAATCTATAAGCAATGCGTCAGTACAGATATCATCTATCAGCAATGCGTCAGTACAGATATCATCTATCAGTAATGCTTCAGTACAGATATCATCTATCAGCAATGCGTCAGTACAGATATCATCTATCAGCAATGC
>NW_018404512.1:8438-16675 GCF_002113885.1 Mizuhopecten yessoensis
AACAAGCAATATAACGTGAGCCAAACCTACGGAAACTGTATGTTGACGACATATCAAAGAGACAAACAAGCAATATAACGTGAGCCAAACCTACGGAAACTGTATGTTGACGAAATATCAAAGAGACAAACAAGCAATATAACGTGAGCCAAACCCACGGAAACTTTATGTTGACGACATATCAAAGAGACAAACAAGCAATATAACGTGAGCCAAACCTACAGAAACTATATGTTGACGATATATCAAAGAGACAAACAAGCAAGGGTATCAGATACATACTGGTAGCCGAGGAACATCAATGGCAAGATGTCCCTTCCTGAAACTCTCGTAAGAAAGATGGCGGAACTGTGAAGGTATTGGTCTGAAGATAAAAGACGCACAAGAGCCAATAGCTTAGTTTCAATAAAGCCAAACTAACTTTACACCGGAAGTTAGGCGTAGTACGCACTTTACACCGGAAGTTAGGCGTTGTACGTACGTTGCTCAACATATGTAAAACGATTGTCACAGAACAACAGGACATAGAGCAATACCATGGGACAAAACAGATGTGTGAATATCCGGAACAGTCACTGAAAGATGGTAAATAAACAAGTAATGAAGAAAAACAACCCTGACCTATCAAGCAGAAGAACAAAACAAAGGTCAGGGGACCATCCCTTATACAAATGGATTTTTCGATACCTTCCAGAGGGTATATCGTGGCCATAGCATAACTAGAAACATGAATTCCCACAACACACAGGGGAATTATATATATATTACATACTGCTATAATCCGTATATAACTATATACTATACACCAGACATTTGGGGGAATTATATATATATTACATACTGCTATAATCCGTATATAACTATATACTATACCCCAGACATTTGGGGGAAATATATATATATTACATACTGCTATTGATTGATTGATTGATTGATAGGTTTTACGTCCGCTTCACTACCGGATGTATCGGTTATCCAGCAGACGAAGAACAGAAAGGAAAAAGAGTAGAAGGGATAAAGTGTGGAGTAAAGAGTAGAAGAGGGGGATAGATTAGATAAAGAGCCGTCTATCCTATATATATTAACTGTCTAGTTTTTGTGAGACGACTCTTATGCCTTATAATGCCTTAACCTAACACTCATTGTGAAGCATCACCAATTCTGGACCGGAAGTGAGGTACTGTGCCGCCGTCAGCCCCATCAGCCCCGCCTAAGTTTAAGAATTTGGTTTATGTATAAAATTTGGAAGTCCTTCTAAATATCTTAATAAAGAGACCCTACCTTTAAAATTTGAATAAATTTTTCCTATCCTCTGAGTCGGCGTGTACGCGCCTGCTCTTATTCGAAAAACCCAGACATTTGGGGGAATCTGCTTTTACCAATTTACCATTGGCATATTTTCGTCTTGTCTATATTTGTCTATATTTACGAGGTAATTCTTATGTCTCTATTGTAACAACAATCGGATACACATAGCGTAAGTTAGTGTACCTACTTGCGGAGGATACAAAACTGACCTAGCGATTTCACGGATGGTTGTTGATAGCCTAAATCATTCATTTTAATTAATGAATTTCGCCATGGATTCATGGGAACTCAAAGAGCGGAACAAATGCGGACAAGAGTTCCGGATATAGTTATTGGGAGTCGCAGCAGGTACGGTACGCATGACCGGACAATTAGAGATTGGAGCGAGAGAATCCGAATGTTGACTGGTGGGTCCCATGAGTGCATCGGTATTAACGGGACTTGTAATGACGTAAAATCTTGTTGGTCCCTCAGCTCCGGCCGTCTAGGCGGTATGGCAGCGGATTTACATACCTCCCTCATTTAGCGGATGACGCGTATCCCTCTCCGAGTACGCCTCACAAATTAGAAGATGGACTGTTAACATGACGAGAAGAACACGAGGGGTTCCGAGGTTAATATACATTTACCACAAATCTTCTTTGGCATTTCGTATTCGTGTCGTTTTTCTCTAAAACACATTAAGGTACTGCCAGTGTTCGATTGTTCTGTATGTCTGACTAAGATTGGTTTGGAACTGCGCTTAGACTCTTGTCAAACTCCTGCTTGGGGCCCCATCCAATTTGCTATCGTTTAATTGTCATTGATTTTCACTTGATACAAGTTTGATCCGGATCTATGAGCCCGCTGTCCGGCCCGGTATCTATTAGAATCCGCTCACATCCGTAGGTCAGACAGGCCGCAGTACTCCTCCTGACACGGGACAGAGTTGAGTGGGGAATCGCTCGGACATTGTATCTCATAGGACAAACAAATAGACCCAGGATGATTACACATTAGTACCAAATCTGATTCGACCGTGGTGTCGTATGTACGAAGACTTGTGTTCCAAGCAGGTGCGAATACGCACGCTGATGTGATCGCTTTTAAAATACTACATATATATCTTTATCATTCAACCTATCCATTAAAACAAGTATTTTGCTTTAGACACTTAATCATTTTCAACAGCAAATCGAATGTTATTTACCACCATTCCATTAATCGTAATGGGCTTTGTATACTGTCAGAGATACAGCCCCCGAGATACAGTCTGTCAGAGCTCACGTTACATCTCATCAACACGCGACAGGAGCTATATATTGTTGTATCTTACAATCAGCTCGTTTCATGTAAGTGGTATGGCGGCCAATTGTTAATCTGATATCATATAATGTTCATAAATAAAACAATATGCAATATTTCACATTGTAAACTGTGAGACATGTGTTTACCTCAATGTTTATCTGGGTTTTCAACACCCGGAAAATAGAAAATAAATACAAAGATCTGAATTTCACGATATTATTGTTATGTTCACACCTTCGTCATACGTCGAAACGTTCACATAAAAATAATATCGTGAAATTCAGATTTATTTATTTTTTAAATTAAAGCGTTATGTGCAGCTCCTGCTTATCTCGTAAGGCACAAAGTATTGAAACACCCTTGCGAAAATATGGTAGGACTTTGACTTGCACAAATGAACAAATAGAAGCAACCAATCAGAAAACTACATAAATTATGTCCGTGCAGGTACGCATCTGTTAAAGACGGTGAAATACCACATGTAAGTAAGTAAGGGAGTGGAAAGTCCAAAGACGATATTTTGCGTTTCCCTATAGCGTAACCCTAACTACACGTATCACCCGCTGTCACCTTAAACTACGTATCATAGTTATCGCCCATACTAGGTATCTCCGGCCTCGACAAAACTACAAGTGTATGCATCACATGTGTCACCAAAACTACACGTCATCTGTGTCCCAATTATAGGTTTAACTTACTGCTAATCACCTGTGTCACAAATACAATGTTTTGAGAACACTTTGTTATACAATTTTGCGCGATGAGATAGCGACAGATACCCACTGAGTTGTCGACTAAATGAGACAATGTTTTGTGTGATGAGATACCGGAGGTGTTGACGACTAAATGAGACAATTGTGTATAAGGAGATACTGGAGGTGTTGACGACTAAATGAGACAATGTTTTGTGTGATGAGATACCGGAGATGTTGACGACTAAATGAGACAATGTTTTGTGTGATGAGATACCGGAGATGTTGACGACTAAATGAGACAATGTTTTGTGTGATGAGATACCGGAGGTGTTGACGACTAAATGAGACAATGTTTTGTGCGATGAGATACCGAGGGATTAGACGGAAGCTAAACACATGTATAAATAACAGCAATACACAAAAAATGGGGAAAATATTTGACAGGCGAGAGCCATGTTTAGTTATATTGATGACGCCACACAGCCACCGATCTCTGATTAAATGTGCACTCCATTTGTTTTCTTTTCTACTTATGTATCCCAGACAACAGGCACGACTTTGTACTGTTTTTTAGATTGATTTTAGTAAAAGCCGTACTTTGCATCCTTAAGCGTCCTATGTTTTGTACTTGTCCAATTCTCCCATCTATTAACGTTCTATATAAAGCTCGTCTCGTAAGCACGTACCGTACACAGTGACCATAAACTATAGACGTGCGCACACAAATATACCATGTATTCCCGCCATATCTACCAATACGACCAACTACTTTCCATCGCACATGTATGCACGTGCACCGTGTGCCAAGTTCACAAACCATGTTCTTTACGCGCCTTAAACACATAACACTGTTTTCAGATGTAGTTCAGAGGCAATGTGAATGCCAACTGCACTATAGGAAAATGACAGGAAATGTTTCCTGTAATACGATGGACATTTGTAATGCCTATGAACCGATCATTAATGCTAAGCATACCATTTTCACGTCTTTTTGTCTTTTATAATATAATAATAACATTTAGAAACATTTTTAAAATCCTACCAAATTTTACTGGAATGTTCGACACGTGGAACAGCCCAAAGAAAGTGCATTTTTCCTGCGACTGAATTTTAAAATGTAGTCAGTGGGCACAACCTTTTTATCAGTTCGTCCAAACATTTATGTCATATTTCATGTATAGTAACAATTATAAAAGAATATTTCTAATATAACAAAAATATTTACCTTTATGATTATTGACGTTGTATGTAAATGACGTCATACCGCGGAGGCATGTCCGTTTAGTTCGAAAATTGAGTAGTGTGGTCGCAGCTGAAATCCTGTAGTCGTCCAGCTATATGTCGATTATGGATATGGTTTCACGATGAAATAAACAACTTCTAGCCCAAGAATTCCAAACAAAAATACCACCTGGCTTCCGTTTTGTTTGTTAATTTTAAATCACGTTCGTATTACCACTCATTTCGGTTTATAGTCTGATAACCCGAAATGAAGTTTACCAGGTTTATATAGTGAGAATGCAGCGCAAATGTAAATATTTAAGCATTGAACTGTTTTTGCATGGTATTTATGATCTAACAAATCATAATGCGCGCTTTTCTCTGTCTCTTATGTTCTTTTTTAACTTATAATTTATATTTAAAACTTAAAATGCCCGCCTTATCGACAGTCCACACAATTTCGATCAATAGTTTAAACAGCGTATTGTCGCGTGCTGATTGGCAAACAAAGTAGTTCTTTGAAATTTTAACAAACAATTCAATTTTGTTCCACAATTCAGTATCAATACAATTGCGCATGATATGTCTATAGGGTGATTTAAGTTTATCAATAGAACTCTGAGCTGAAAGTTATATTTAAAATTGTTTCGATTTTTCCCTAAATTTGGCGCATGTACAAATACAGTGAACACCGTAAATCAGACCTTGCCCTCCACGAGGGAGTTATTTTTGGAAGTTAATTCGAACTTTTCTCTTTGCTCATTTATGAAGAATCCAGGCGTGAATGTATTTGTTGATTGTATGGGAACCTGACAACAGTCGGTAGATTCTATAACATCCTCGTTATTTGACATGTCGTCAGAAACTGAGGAATGGTGGATGCGAGACGCGTGAAAGATAGCGTTTGAAGTGAGTGATCTTGCGACGGAGCACAGTTCGTTACAAATGTCTGAAATGTTTATGTGTGCTGTGACTCATATCAGTAGGTCTGTAACATATATGTCAGTAGGTCTATATAATATGTGTATTTTTTTTATTTTGCACATAAATTTACTATGGCATTGTCAAATCTCACAATGCCCAGCGATATTTCAGCAGCCGTCAATGTGACAATGACATGCAAATGTAAATATACATCAATATTTACATTTCCTTTGTACAGTGTATAGATAGATACACTTACCAACCCAAAATGTTGCTACTTGAAAATAATAACAAGAACCATTACACGTTAATGTTTTCCAATCAGAAACTGTTCGGAACTTTCCGTCAAACTGTTTGAGTAACCAGGGACCAATCATGACGTGACGTTAAATCATATCATTACGGAAATTCCCGAATGGTTTCCTATTGACGGTCTCCGACTCACAGGACTGATAACCATAGAAACCACGGTCTTTTTTCTGCAATAATGGATGTTCCGCCATTTGGTAAAAAGTTTGTTTGAAAATTTATTCTGAACCTGATGAGAGCACAAAGATTTATTCTGAACCTGATGAGAGCACAAAGATTTATCCTGAACCTGATGAGAGCACAAAGATTTATCCTGAACCTGATGAGAGCACAAAGAAAGATAAAATAATGTATTTGTTGTTGGTTTGTGTTTGATGCCCATGGACCTTTTGTGTGACAAATACACAACATTGGCGACGAGGTATGGAAAAATAACCACGCAAATCAATCAAGGAGGTAACGGAGAGGTATGACATGGATTGAAAATGGACTGACGAGGTAGAAATTGTGTAAAAAGTCTGTCGTTTGAAACGGTCAATTCCGACCACGTGGTTGTGTGCGATTGACACGTTCGGTGCAATTTTGACTTTGAAAAACATTTCCCGTTAGTTAAATCATATAAGGATGGCAGGTCGTATGATCGGCAAGATAGACTCGTTGAAACTTGGGATGCCTATAGTGAGCGGCTAGCCTTATCGGTGGGCGCACATACGGTACACTGCGTGACCTCACGGCACCAGACAAACCGGCAACCGAAACGTACCAGCAACTGGTCGAGATAGTGAAGACACATCTCTCCCCACGTCCGTTAGTGATCGCTGAACGCTTTCGTTTTCATAAACCCGACCAGAAGGAGGGAGAGACAGTACGGGATTATGTGGCTCAGATCAGAAAGCTTTCAGAACATTGTGCAATCGGGGATAATTATCAATTATCAGAATGCGGTAGACATCGCAATCGCCATGGAAACCGCCACTCGAGATGCGGTCGAACTAGGAAGGCACAAATCGGTGCCGGTTCATAAGGTACAGGCTGCCCACGGCCAATCGCGCGACTATCAACCAGGTAAAAAGGGTACACATAATTATAAGTCAGCCCCAACCCCACGAAAACCATATTCCCTACTCAGCCGTGGCAGAGGGTCCACGTTGACTTTGCATGACCATTCCTGGGGAGCATGTTCCTTTTCATGGTGGACGCTCACTCGAAATGGCCCGAGGTAATCGCGATGAAGTAAACAACGTCCGCGCATACTATTGAGGTACTCCGATCCGTGTTCGCGAGAAACAGTATTCCTGAGCAACTGGTGAGCGACAATGGCCCTCAATTAACGTCAGGGGAGTTCGCAGTTTTCATGGAAATGAACGGTATCCGTCACACGACATCGGCACCGTATCATCCACGAACGAATGGGTTGGTAGAGAGGTTTGTACAGACATTCAAGCAGGCTATGAAAGCTGCGGAGTATGACAGTGGTACCATGCAAAAAAACTCTCAAAGTTTTTACTGCCATACCGAACCACACCCCAATCTCCTACTTCTGAAACACCAGCAAGACTACTCATGGGACGCACTATCAAAACGCGTTTGGATCTTATAAAGCCGAACTTGAGCAAGTCTATGTCAGAAGCGAATGATCAGCGTTTCCAAAGAGAGAGTGCGCGAATTTGATGTTGGGAACCCAGTTTCAGTGCGTGACTATCGCGGAAATTATAAATGGACGACCGGTGTAATCGCGTCGCAATCTGGGCCTTTGTCCTATCAGGTGCAATTGGCACCAGGGCAGTGTTGGCGTCGTCAGGCGGACCAGATACTTGGTTCGTGTTCTCCATCGCTACGCAGTCCTTCGCTGTTTGAACAGACATTTCCGAATCAGTGGTGTCCGTGCCAATGGACACAAGCGCGAGTCAGATTCAGCTGGACACTGGTATTACCCTGTCCAAGGTCACACCAGGAGTGACACCCATGTTGAGACGCTCTAAGAGGTCTAAGAAGACCCCAGAGCGAATGGATTTGTAGAGTGTCGTATAACTACTTAGTGTGTTTCTAGTCGGACATGTAATGAAACTATACATGTCAACACTTTTTATTTTTATACCCAATTCATGACATTGTGTATCTGTGCAGGACGCATTATTTTGTGTTCTTGTTCGAATAGAGTTACACCGAGTTAATGTTCTATTAATAACATCCAGCCATTCATTTAATTAGCAAATAAGGGTTAAAGTTAAAAAGGGAGGAGTGTTGTATATTCCGGATTTAGGTCCGATTCCGGGTCCCTCCATATTGTGTACATGGTTTTATATTCAGAAAGGTTATATAAAGGTCATTGTATTTGGGTTTTTTGGTTTATATTCAGAAAGGTTATATAAAGGTCATTGTATTTGGGTTTTTTAGTGTATATTCAGAAAGGTTATATAAAGGTCATTGTATTTGGGTTTTTTGGTTTATATTCAGAAAAGTTATATAAAGGTCATTGTATTTGGGTTTTTT
>NW_018404512.1:26724-49866 GCF_002113885.1 Mizuhopecten yessoensis
ACAGACTTATCTCCGTTTTGACTGATACAGTACGTGGCTGTGACCCCTGGCCTGGTGATGTTCGATGACACACTTATCTCCGTTTTGACTGATACAGTACGTGGCTGTGATCCCTGGTGATGTTCGATGACACAGACTTATCTCCGTTTTGGCTGATACAGTACGTGGCTGTGAACCCTGGTGATGTTCGATGACACAGACTTATCTCCGTTTTGACTGATACAGTACGTGGCTGTGACCCGTGGCCTGGTGATGTTCGATGCATAGACTTATCTCCGTTTCGACTGATACAGTACGTGGCTGTGACCCCTGGTGATGTTCGATGACACCGACCTAATTCCGTTTTGACTAATACAGTACGTGGCTGTGACCCCTGGTGATGTTATAAAGTCGCTGTAGTGGCCAAAACCGGTAAAGTGAGTAGGGATCCAACATGGCCAACAGTCGGTACGTGAACGCCTATCATACATAAAATGCTTACAAGTTATAATAATTATGAAAATTCAAACTTCAATTTCAACTATGAAGCGTGAAAAAAAATCAATAAAAAGAATGTATTAACTTAAATATGGAATGTAACTGCAGAGGACTGGATTTGCCTTAGGCTTGGGTGAGTTCAAAAATCCCTTCAGCTGACATGTGGTTGCCTGAATTTTAGAGGGAAATTGCTCAAGCAATAAGAAGTGTCTATCTTATTTACTTGAATATTATAGCTGTGAAGAGTGGACAAATTGTAGGGAATGTGGGCACTTGCGGATGCATTCCGAAAAATGGGAAAAGTATGGGTCCTGGCCAGAGTTAGAGGAAGGGTCCATTTTTTGTGATACCTTGAAGGATGTTTATAGCCTGTCGTAGAACGTGCTTTCGCAGATGTCAAATCCAATGGACAAAGCTGCGACATTTACTCCTTTGTTTCGAAAGAGTTCTAAAGAGTTCTAAATAATTCAGCCTTTTTAAGTATTGAATGCTGCACCTTCGTACAGTCAAACCCAGCATTCCGTACCGTGACTACTCTCCCCGTGTTGATAGTGCTCTCCTGTTCGTACCAGATTATTTTCCCTTTTTGGTAATTACCTGAATGAGAGATCTAATGTTGTTACGCCAATAATGTACGTCTGCATGATGACTGCCAAGTAAAATAAATTGGAAGCATAGAGATTGGGCTCAAAACGCGATACTCTTAGAAAGATTATTTCTCTGCTTGTGTCCTTCGTATATATTTTCCATTTAAAGAACCATTTTCAGTGATGCATGTAATGTAAGCAGTGACATCACAGCTCCGCCTGCCCCTTATTCTACTTATTTTCTTGGAATTGATGTTCTCTGAACGAAGCCTTTTCTCCGTTGATGCACGGCCAGGTAAAGCAGTAGGTTCGTAGCCCTCGCCTGCTCCTGATTTACTCTTTTTTATGCCAAAGTCCGAAAATTAAATGTCTCGGTTTTTTATCCACCAAAGTGGACTTGGATCAGGAATTTCCTAACAAATTTACCGTTGTCATCATTTCTCACACCTTGCTCTTGTTTGGTGTATCACCATTAATGGATTTATATCTTTTGTAAGAAACCTTCTCATAACAGATGTGTTTAGTGTGATTATTTTTCGTTCCAATGCTCCTTCTTGGTTTTTCTTTTCATTTGTTTATCAGATCCTTGAGGACACTATTATCCAGTTACATTACATCTGTATAATACCACAGGTATGATATAAAAAGGCTGCCGGTTCGTATGGAGCGTTCGTAGCTCTTTCGGCGCTTCTGTTTTATCATGGGTTTTTTATGAAACGGAGTAACATCTTTTTAACTACAATTGTACATTGAATCCCAGTGATACTTCAAAACTGTTGCCTACCATCATTTCTGTGATTGCTGCCTAGGAGATTTTGTAATTCTGATGCCATGATTGTTTTGGCGGAGGCTCGAACCTTCCGGCTGTTCATAAATTTCGTTTTTTCTCTAAAAGGGTGTATGCTAGGAGTGTTCCTAATACATTTGACATTTTGAAATTGAATTTCTGTAAAACGAACGTTGATTTTAAAGCTCTTAGTGATTCCTGACTTCCTGACGGAATTTTAAGCAGTAGGTGTTTTTTTACCTTTCTATTTTTGATGTGTTATGACAGAGATCTATCAAATACTAACAAAGTGGTATATCATTTGCTATGAACTACAATTTGAATATGTACATAGATCCGATTTAGAGGCAAACCTCTAGGTGAGCGGAGCGAATTGACAATTTCAAAGCATCAATTCAATGCCACCTTTGTGTATCTGCCATTCGATTGCCCTCGGACTACATATCCAAATTTGATAAATCTATGGAAGACGAGTTTAATGTTAGTTTGTTGTCGCTATACTTGAGAAGTACTGGTAGGATTTTTCTCAAACTTCATTGTAGGTTCCCCTTAGTCCCTAGTATCGTATCGGAGATAAGGGGGTCCTATAGTAATCACTCTGTTCGTCCGTTCGTCCACAATTTTTGTCCCGGCTGATACGTATTTATTGACCGATTTACATGAAATTTGGTCAAGATGTTCAGTTCACAAAAATACACTGAGGTAAAAAAAAATCAAGGTCAAAGGTCAAATGTCAAGGTCATTAGGTTCTAAGGTCAAGGTCACATTTTGTATCTTTTTACTGATAAACATTTGGCTTTTACACGTTAAAGCAAAATTTGTCAGAATTCAAAAAGGAGTAAACTGACCAAAGGTCAAGGTCACCATGTCAGAAGCAATGTCACTCTGTCAAAGGTCAAGGTCAAATTTTTAATTTTTCACTGATGAACATTTTGTTATGACATGATGAAGCAAAATTGGTCAGAATTAACAATACGTCAATTGACAAGGTCACCGGGTCAGAGGTCAGGGTCACCGCATCAAATGTCAGGATCAAACTTTGTATTTTTTCACTGGTGAGCAATTTGTTATGACATTTTGAATCAAAGTTGGTCAAAATTAAAGAAGTAGTCAACTTTCAAAAGGTCAAGGTCACTAGGTCAAAGGTCTAGGTCACTGGGTCAAAAGTCAAGGTAATTTTTGTAGCTTTTCACTGATGAACGTTTTGTTATGACACTATTAATCCATATTGCTCAGAACTAAACAAGGAGTCAGCTGACTAAAGGTCAAGGTCATTGGGTCAGCGGCCAATGTCACATTTTGTATATTATCACTGATGAACATTTTGTTATTAGATTATGAAGCAAAGTTGGTTGGAAATAAACAGGGAGTCATCTGACTAAAGGTCATGGTCACCGTGTCAAAGGTCATGGTCAAATTTTGTAACTTTTCACTGATTAACATTTTTTGTTATGACATTTGGAAACAGAATGAAATAAGGATTCACCTGATTAAAGGTCAAGGTCATTGGATCAAATGTCCAGGTCACATTTTGTATCTTTTTACTGATGAATATTTTGTTATGACATGATGAAGCAAAGTTGATCGGAATTAAATTCCAAAGATCAAGGTCACTGGGTCAAAGGTATAGGACATTTGGTTCCAAATGTCAAGAACAATGTGGATCTCTGACTATAACCCTGGTTCTTAGTGGGGGAGGTATTAAGGATTTAAATAAAACAAATCGCATCTAAGAAAAACTTTTTCATTTCTGTTAGCCCAGGAAATATGGAGGTGGGTGTATATGATGTATATTTTGCTCCCTTGCCACACGACGGGCCCTTGCTGACCTGTCAGTGTTCTAGTTTGAAATTGAGTCTGATCCAGATAACAAAATGGCTGACAGTTGAAGTTTAGTATTATGATTTCTAACTCACAAAAAGTTCTTCTTAGATATCTCTTAGATTTCATATGTAGGTTTCCCTTGTCTCAAACTTCATATGTAGTTTTCCCTTCGTCCCTAATTGTGCCCTTTTGATTTGGATTCTGATCCAGAGAGCGAAATGGCTGACAGTTGATGTTTAGCTTTGCTATTTCTAATTCACAGAAAATTCTTCTCTGATTTCTCTGTTAGATTTCATATATATGTTCTCCTTGTTATCAGGTCAGTAAAGTAGAGAACTTTAAAATGTACAGATTTGTAGGATAGTTTGCTCTCAAAAATGATTGTATGAGTTTTCGATATTCTGCTGCAGAAGTTTGTTCGAAAGGATCGTGGATGAAACAGAATGCCAATTTTCATAGCTACCACATTGCGGTACGGTATGGAGCTTTAGGATAGTAGATTGTCATTCATATCAAGCATCACTTACCAATTCCTGTTGCAACCTCTCAAGCGACCAAAAACATTAAAAGCCGTACTTATTAAGACCTCTTGGTGTTTACACAAGCTATGACATTATTGAGAGAACATGTCGTGTATTCCAGATAAACACTTATTATACGAAATGGACACCTTGAATACTAAATCCGTACTTATGAAGAACATATATCATTATAGTGTTCAGAGTTAGAAAAATCTCACTAGACCAACTTCGGACATTGAAGTGCATGTAAATACTTCAGTTTGTCGTCATAGATGAAGAGCAGTTTTGTTTAGAAAGCAAAATTCAACTTTTGTGTAGAAACCTAGCTTTTGGAGAAAACCCATAATTGAAGAGACACTTCTGGTATAATGTACGTACTAGAAATCAGTAATCAGTGCACAATTTTATGCACATACGATTTAGTCTGTTTGCTTGTTTAGTATTGTCTTCTTAAAATGATAACGGTCACGTTGTGCAAATCACATAACGTAAAATCCTTTGAAATGTACAAAATTGTGGGATTTATTTTTCTAATAAATGATTGTATGAGTTTTCGATATTCTGCGGCAAAAGTCTGTCCGAAAGAATCGTGGATGAAACCACATTGCGGTAGGGTATCGAGTTTTAGGATATTAGATTTAGGATATAAAGTATTACGTATCAATTCCTGGGATTCTTGCAACCGTTCACTGGTAGCGACCACAATCTAAAATAAATGTGTGAATGTGAACAGTTTAGTGATGTGAGAATTGAGTGGTTTTCACAGAAAGTATGGACATTTGTTAACGTGGACAGTTCACAGAATGGTAGACAGACATTGAATGAGTTCTACGCGTATGGACACTAAAAATATACTACTGTAATTGGACGAGGAAAAGTGATAAATATAGTGCCGTCGCTGGGGCTCAAACCCGCGACCCTTGGCTCTCCAGCCCGATGCTTTACATCTAAGCTAAAGGGAAATTCCCTACAGCTGACGCTTGTAAGGCAACCTAATTAATCGACATCTTTTACACTATTCCCCCCTTTTTTCAAACATCATCCCAGGTTCTTTGACTCCTCACCACGGGTTCTCCTACCTTGAACGGGGAGGGTCAACGGCACTAATTTGTAATAGGACGAAAAAAAGTGATAAAGATAGTGCCGTCGCTGGGGCTCGTACCCGCGACCCTTGGCTTTCCAGCCCGATGCTCTACCGCTAAGCTAAAGGGAAATACCCTACAGCTGACGCTTGCAACGAGCACTTAGTTAATCACTAATCATTAACATTCATTCCGTCAGATGGGACTTTATATGGTGGCCTATGTGGGAATGTCCAACTTGAACGAAAAAGATCCATTTGCGTTTTTTTTTTATGAAAAGCAGGCGTGATACCGCAGGCCCTGAGGAAAACGTATTTAAGGAAAATATCAAAATCCATTCAGTCGTTCAGGACTAATAGCAATTTAAATATTTACCTCTATATCCCCTATTATGGGCCCTGCTCCCTCGGTCCCTGGGTGCCAGAATCACCATTTATGCAAAATAAGTTTGCCTTCCCCGTGTTTTAGTCCAAATTTGGTCAAAATCCATTCAGTCCTTTATGAATAGTAGCGATTTAAAGGTCTTATCTCTACTTCCCCTATCGGGTACAACTCCTCCAGCCCCTGGGGGGCCAGTCATCATTTATGAAAAAGATGCTTTTGACTAAATTAAGTCAACAAGAGGCCCAGAGGGCCTGTATCGCTCACCTGGATATTTTAATAATTGTGGCAAAATACTCTCATTAAAGTTATATATTACAAATATGTTCCTACTTTTTGAGCTACCTCAGTCGTTCAGGACTAGTAGCGACTGAAGGGATTTACCTCTATTTCCATTATCCCCCCCCCCCCCCCCCCCCCCCCCCCCCTTTTCTTTTGGGCCAGGTGATTTTTATGAAAAGCTGATGGACGGATGATGCCTCATGGCATAAGCTCAATGGTCCTTCGCACCAGATGAGCTAAAAATGTTCTGACACTAAATAGTGTTTTGTCAGAACCAAAATCATTCCACAACAGTTTGAACGAAATTCCGTTTTTTTACCAAAATTTACACATCACACATGGTGCACAACAACAGAGGAAAAGAATAAGTTTTTTGATAGTATGGATCAAGCTTCCTAGTAATAAAATAGGTATTAAGTTCACTTAAATCCGTAAAATAGGAAACCACTCATAATAACCGGTCTATCACGCTATCGGTAGATGGTGTAAAGTAGTAACAGATCATCAAAGTCATTTCCTCATCTGTTTTTATACTTTTGATTTTTACAGATGGTTCACCTATACATGTTGGCGTATGATATTATATCATCACTAACTAGTTCACCAGTATCAACATCTGGCAATAAAACTACTAAAAGGTTATAGTTGGTATTTCAAAACTTTCTGCAATATTCAATTTACTAAATGTAAGAGTTTTGTTTAATAAGTCTTTTTTTAAACTAATGAATTATAATGTGAATTATTTTAGTTAGCACCATTTAGAATATAACGAGGCAAGTTCAGCAGTATCCCTATTTTTAGCACACTGTCCACCTGGTTAAAAA
The DNA here is from genome assembly GCF_002113885.1 of Mizuhopecten yessoensis. Classification (NCBI taxonomy): domain Eukaryota; kingdom Metazoa; phylum Mollusca; class Bivalvia; order Pectinida; family Pectinidae; genus Mizuhopecten; species Mizuhopecten yessoensis. Next base: position 33,490 of record NW_018404512.1, read on the forward strand.
ACAAGAGAAATGTCAATGAAACCAAACTTCGAACTCAGAATTGATAAAAATAAATGTGAACAAAAAAGGAAAGGTTTACATGGAAATCCTTGAAAATTTACATAGTGAATAAGACCAGGCGTTCCGGAAGGTAGGCGTCTTCGTCTTCACAAACGACGCCAGGCAAATCAAAGTACCAGTATTTTAATTGGCTCACATCGAGAACTCGGGAAGTGACAACAAAACCACAAGGCACTCAAATGGGCATTATCAAAAGAATCGACCTTCATATCGCTAAAAGTAATAGCACATTTTCCTATGATATCCTGATGGCGAACATAAATCTTGTGCGTAGTCTTGATCTCCCTACATCTTTTGGAAACCTTGTGTTGTTAGTTTGTCCGACAGCAGTCTATAAATGGAGTCCTAATATCCGGTGCAAACTCGTGCGTGCGGAATTAACTGCGACATATTGACTTCGTATGACTTGGAAACAGGGATGTTACTATCGACAAAGGGAAATATCACGATCAGATAATCGAAATCGTCCCGCTTATCAAACAGCTTAGTAGTAAGCCGTCCGTGTTCGTCATGATGTAAGTAAAGACCGGGGAAAGCGGCTGAAGTAAATGAGTGTGTGGTGTCTTTGATTTCAAGCTTGTGAGGGTATATATATCGATGTGGTCAATGCATTTCTTGTTATTCAAAGACCGCACATTGTCGATGTATCTGAATAGGACATAAAATGACTTGGATAGGTTTCTTTTACCAGTCCTGATAAGCTCATCAATAAATTCAGCTTCATATGAAAACAATAACAAGTCGGACAGAAGAGGGGTGCAGTTTGTTCCCATAGGAATGTCTACAGTTTGCTGGAATCTCTTGTCACCGAACTCAATAAACATCCTCACAATATCGTTCCAAGTATATTTCAGTTTCGCCTTTGTAGTGGTAATACAAGATTGTCTATTAAGTAATATGAAACCTATTTTTTCAACTTTATCTAAAACTAACGGAAAGAAGGATTTGTCCAATATCCCATTGGAGAGAATTCCAAATTAAATCACTGAAAGATTTGTACTAAATTTCTGAATACTGTCTTGAAAGCACCAGATAATTTTGTATCACATATCTAAGTCTTCATTTGTAAGCATCCATATGCATAAAGTCTTGTATGTAATCAGGAATGAGGAATTGGCTTGAAATATAATAAGCATGCTTGATCTAAAATCTAGAGAAGAAAGGTAATGCGTCACTTTTCTGTAAAAAAATAATTATTTGTATTCATTTTTGTGAGGAAAATAATGTGTTCTTTATGATACCATTTCTCCATACCACAGCGAAACTGCTTCATTTGAAACGTATAGCTTTATTTAGAAAGTTTTCTCCAATCCGCCTATAGACCACATAACCCTTTCACGAATCTTAGTGTCTGCAAAAATGAAGTTATTTGTATAATGTAAATGTGTTTAAAAGGAGTCAATCTGATAATCATGTCTACCCTTCCTCCTTTTCTACTTACAAAATTTACCTGAGCATTGGGAATCACTTTTCCACTTTTCATCATCATCATCATCATCATCGAAGTAGTAACGTTCTGATTAGACACTATTACAATTGATATCCTCACATGTGAAGATAGCACATTACGTAATATGACATACGGTAGTACGGTCACTGCAGTGAAAGCATACGATTTTATAGAATGCATAATTCCTGATATATCGCTGGTGAAAATGTAATAAATATATTTTAATGGCGAGAAGGGGAAGAAAAATTAGAAAGATAAAAAAGGAAAGAATCGGAACAAGTATAGACATTAAGTTGCAAATATATTTTATCTTGATGGAATAAAGGATAAATAAAAGTTAAAGAGAGAGGGATGCTGGCATATCTTCACTCAATATTTTATATTAGTTAGTTTGCAGATCAGCAAAATGTATCAGCAAGGCACAGACAAATTTCGTTAGATCGTTAGAAATTATTCATAAACAAAATGTTCTTTAAAGTAAATTATTGAAGGAATAGGAATAGCTTTGTATTTTGGTCAGGTTAAATCATCTTTTCAATTTCCATGTGATTAACTGGAATCTGTGAATTGTGCAGAACTATTTTATTTCGAAAACTTACTAACGTGCGATTAATTATATAAGAATAACAGCCTGTAATTTGCATTAGCCATGATTAACTCCGCCCACATCTACTTCTGATGATGTTTCGACCTCAGGGAAACTTATCTCGTTTTGTGGTAAGGTTATGAGATGAAAACTCGAGTTTGCAGGGGAGGGGGGGGGGGGGGGGGGGGTTACTGAGTGAATGTCAGTATAGACCATTAAAACAAGTAAATGTAAGTATATACGCGTACAATGTAGAGACTTACGTAAGAACCACATACACGTGATTGCATCTGTAATATTTGGTTCAGCATACCAAAAATGAATTACTTTCAATATCAATACAGCTGGTTTGTCCTTTTAGGCCTCATCGGTGATACAAGAGGCCAAAAGGGTAGACATCCAAATTGCTATAAACAACTGTTGAATTAAAACAAAATATGAGTTACTAAAATTAGACGAAGCTGGTTATTGTAATATCAATATTAAGAAAAGTGTGTATATTATGAATACTGCAACTATTCAAAAGCCATCAAGGTTATAGCAAACCTCGGGAACACAGAAACCCACCAGTGGAGTTGACCACCTACCTTGTATCTGTAAACGTAAGACACGCGGATGTGATTGTACCTATACTATCTTGTGAATGATCAAGTAGGCCAAATATTAATGAATTATTCTGTGCCATACTGCTGTATCATCAAAATCAGTCTTTAAGAGTAATTAGCCCCGTCCATTTTTAACCGTATGCAGACAGCTGTGTATAGCATTCGTCTTTAGTAAAATAAAGTTATACAGTGTACTGTTCATTGCTATTCAGCATTCTATTGTTACACCTAGAACTTAAATTATGTATTTAATAATTATTAGAAATATGTCATTGTCAATCTTACAGAATTGTTCTTTTTGTGTAAATATTCTTAGAATAAATGTGACCTTGTTTACTTGAAAAGGGATAAAAAATTACGTGTAGTAGATATTCAAAATCTGTCCAAGCAAGACTACATTTCTTCGCTTTCCCATAGTCAATATACCAGAGCTTCTTCTACCTGATTACAGAAAATACAAAACAGATTGTCCGAGATACCCACTTTTTATAAAAACAGAGTTTCTTGTCAATATTTGATGTGGAATTGGAGATTGAAGCCGTTGTAACCTTGTATTAGTAACATCCTATAACCTAATTATAATTCAAGTTTAGTTGACTTGGCGCTATGTTTGCCTGAGATACAGGCCAGCTCTTAACGTTGTACATGAACACAAGGATGCCGCGGCCGCTTCTGCCATAAAAAGAAATCTATCTACATTTCTGACTTCGTTGATATAATTGAATATAAAATCGCGAAATCCTTCAAATCACAACATGTATTACAAAAAATGTGGGTTAACGTCAACCTGTCTCAAAACAATCCAGAAAACACCAACAGGAGGTTATCGTTAAATGGAACAAAACGTCATAAAACCTCCCAATTATAGATAATATTACAGTATACATATTGGATATGTCCCATTATGTATCAATTCCATTCAACATTATTGCCTTTTGCGTCAAAATATGATTACACGATATGGATCAAACTGCATACACCCCAACACAAAAAACCCATAAGAACAATAGACTGGTAAGATATTATAAGGATAATGCTGATATTTAAGCACAATAAAAGCGTGACTTCCTCAAATCAAAAGACTTTTTAATGAGGTGACTTATTTCTCGTGAAAATTTCGTTTCATTAAATGATAATAATATTTGTTAATTCTGCACGTCAGTTAATGATGTAATAGTTTGATGTCTTTCGAAAAACAATTTCCTCGTGTACTGTAATCAGGAAATGTGTTGTTCTGATTAAAATCAAATGTATTTTTGTATTTGTCATCAACGCCCTCTAATCATAATTACAGTAAAACAAATGAGTTGGTAGAGATGACATGGCTATCCTGGTAAAAAGCGCTTTACGCTTTTACATACTGTTTTGATACTACATAACAAGTCGATTAATCACAAGATGAAACATTGAACGTTGCTACGTGTTACACATTTACACTCAATAGGGATCCATTTTAAACGAAACATCTGCATATACCTTCCGAATGCCTAAAGATGTTTGTTATTTAACTTCATAATTAAAGATGATTATATGATGGTAAGGTTATGTCGCCGTGCACTCTCGTGACCTATCTGAGAGATCAAGGTCAGGCAAGGGGTCGAACAGGGAAATGACTAGTCCATATCTTCAGAGAGCATCCATACTTGTTATGAACCTCTACCAAACATTCACGTGGTACTATTCTGACGTCCCTACTCAAGGGACCTATTCGTTTATGCAGAACAACCGGTTTGTCTGTTTTTAAATTAACATTTTCGGGTATAGGTACTGGCGAACCGGAACATGTTTATGCAGGCGTTGGAAGGATTTCTCAAGGCTCGCATGAAACCAGCAATGGATTACTAGGTCCGACCTTATTTCATTATCGAATAGCTCTGGCCCAACCGGTTCAGCCGTTTGAATCGCGATAAACGAGGCGGCCCTGATGTAAGTGTCGCTAACGCAAAGGTCAAAGTCTCGGCAAAGGTCAGAGTCTCGGCAAAGACGTGAAATGTTAACGATTTGTGTCTGGAAATAAACATTTGACCTCATGAGATTGCTCTACGAAACTTCGCTTCAATGGTGTCAATGTCAAATCAGTGTAATGAACAAAGTAAAGATAATTGGACGATATTCATTTCTTGTTCCGGAAATAAACATTTTATATGATTAACACAACTTCTGAAATAATACGAAAGGTATTTGACTGTAAATTATCTTGCTTTGGTTTCATTATGTTCATCATTCGGGTCAAACTAAAACTTAACATTCATATTATTTCAATTCAACGTTAAAAAACCCAAATAAATCGGAAGTGGTTAACGTCATGAAAACCTTTAATATCCACATTTCTTCCTTTTATGCTAAACAACATTGTAATGAAGATCAGCTATGGTGTGGTAATGAGAGCCTGCACTTAGGCATACATCACAAACAGGCAGGGCAAGGTGGCCTTATCAATGATTCAAAGTCAAAAGTGAACGCTGTCTGTTAAGTTCCCATATAAAGCCAGACACCAACGGTAGCTGTAATCTCGCAAGGTTCGCAACATGGCAGCGCGACCCTCTCAATAACGTAAGGAAACGTAAAGTAGCCATAGCCTATAAAGCTTCCGAAAAGCAGCAGGTCAAGGTTACGAATGACAGCACCATGCGAACGGTAACTATACCCCATCAAGATTCTGAAGGCAGTAGGACGCCTCCGGTAGTCCTGCCCCGAAATGGTTCCGAATTACAACAGGACACATACGATAGCCGTACCCTGTCAATTCCCGATTGACATTGCACAGTTGTCATGTGCTCGCGTGCTCAAACCCATGCACCGGACTTGTGACACAATTCACACCGTTAGTGATTTCACCGGAGGAGGAGGAAGGCGTGCTCCACGTGTTCGGGGAATTCCATCACATGCAAACACGTGATCAGTTGTGACATGTTTGCAGAAATGTAACGTCCCCCGAGGTGGATTGTCATACGTTCCTGATATCTGACCACAAATCTTAATTACTTTACAATAACCCTGGAGTACGACCGTCACAATGAGATGTTCGGGGAGGGCAGATATATAAATGGTACCACGACAATGTGATTTTCGGGGAGGGCAGATATATAAACGGTACCACGACAATGTGATGTTCGGGGAGGGCAGATATATAAACGGGACCACGACAATGTGATGTTCGGGGAGGGCAGATATCTAAACGGTACCCCGACAATGTGATGTTCGGGGAGGGCAGATATATAAACGGTCCCATGACAATGTGATGTTCGGGAAGGGCAGATATATAAACGGGACCACGACAATGTGGTGTTCGGGGAGGGCAGATATATAAACGGGACCACGACAATGTGATGTTCGGGAAGGGGAGATATATAAACGGGACCACGACAATGTGATGTTTGGGGAGGGCAGATATATAAACGGGACCACGACAGTGTGATGTTCGGGGAGGGCAGATATATAAACGGGACCACGACAATGTGATGTTTGGGGAGGGCAGATATCTAAACGGGACCACGACAATGTGATGTTCGGGGATTGCAGATATATAAACGGGACCCCGACAATGTGATGTTCTGCAGGGTGGAAATCTGGAAGTTTTCGCGGCGGTTTAGCTTTCGCCCTTTTCGTCCTACTCAATAAGGGCGAATGTATCATGACAGCGAATATTATAACACTTTATACACTATATTGTTATTACATGTCACGGGCGAAACGCTGGGCGAACATGTTTTTTACCGGCAAAAGGCAAATGTTTGAATAAGTGAAACTTTCCCGATATGCAATATAGCCTCGAGGATGTGTTGTTTGGGAAGGTATGTATTTACATATAGCCTTGGAGATGTGTTACAACAACATTATAGAGAAATGGCTTTTTATCGAGTGTCGACTTGAACCACTAAAATGTCATATAATATTCCCATCACATCAGGAGAGGTGTAAACAGCGCCCTATATATGAATGACATCATTGGTACTTCTGGCTTCACATTTGGAGCGAATGATAAATTCCGTCACTAGCTACGACCACTATCACTTAGTTCTCGCTCCATTTGTTGCTCGTTAAAATGAAAAGTAATTATTACCTTGATTTGAAAAGTTATAAAACCTCTGCCCATTAACGGGTATCGCTCCCACGCTTTGAACATCACATCAGAGGCTCCAGTGTTATGTCATGTTCCACACATAGATGCATAATTACACGACCGTCCATGTCTGAAATCAAACCATAGATCAATACCAAGTGACAGACATGTGCAGTTTACATGCGCGTCTGCAAAACTGTTTACAATAATTACCGTAAACACCACAGCTCTTGCTTTAATTAAATAACTTGCATTCTTTTGAAAAAAAAAACGGCTCCTTTATTAAACGACAATTTACACCATATACAATACATGTTTCTCAATACCGGATAAATCCTTTTAATATGGAACTTTTACAAAACGTTGTGAGTATTGATCATCTCAAACGTACGTCAACACTATCGCTTAATCATCTCAGTGTTAGGCAACACCAAAACAAGTTAATCTCATAGTAAGTCCACAGCATCACTAATTCATCTCAAACGTTCGTAAACACCATCGCTTGTTCATCTCAGTGTTAGTGTACACCAAAACAAGTTAATCTCATAGTAAGTCCACAGCATCACTAATTCATCTCAAACGTTCGTCAACATCATTATTTGTTCGATAATTTAAAACGTACGTAAATCATGTATCATTAAAAGCCTTTTACTAGTAATTATTGCGCTTATCTACAAGAACACACAGACACAAAGGCCATAAAATCAGGTTATCAGAATTTATCTTTGTTATTGCTAAGAGTTGACTTCAATACTAATATCAAAACATCAAATCGCAAACAGAGATTCATAGAAAAAAGATCATTTACACTCGAGCGATTCTATAAGATAACTGTCGATGGCAGATTAGTCGCTGCTGTACCACCCCTGGTCTATTTGAGGCATAGTTTTCTATTTCCGTCAGGTCATGAGGTGGACACTTTAGTTGAGCACGTATACATTAAATAGAGGGCATAGCCATTTTTGATTTATTTATCTTGCTTAACTTGAGTTTTTTAATGGATCCTAGCTATTGAATACAGAAGTCTGATCAGGGAACACACGTTTCTTTTTCAAATCGTATTAACGTTAGATCGGTTCATTAAAGGTAAAAGTCTGAGATTTATATAAACCTTGGTGAACACCGCCATCTCTTCTATTGATTACCCCATACACTTGTATCTCTTTCTCAGAAAGATTTGCATACATCCGCCTATATGTATTGTTGTTTTCGTCATGGAAACCTGTCCCGATGTAGGGTAAGGTTATGAGATGATGAGTTAACGGAACAATGGATTTAGAGCGAGTGTCAGTGTAGACCGTAAGTATGTGTAGATAGAGTTAGGAGGAATCCAATCTCATGCTGGTTGGATGTTCCGGTAAATATACAGTTAGCGCCATTTTTCTAATGTTTGGCTTCTTCAAATGTCTACGAGTCATGACGACAAAACAAAACGTCGAATATAACCTCGATATCAAGACTGAGTTATCATAACGTCAGTGATTCGCACAATAGCCATGCAGTGAGAACAGTTTAAACATTGAACTAAAGCTAAAACATTCATCACAGAGCCAATGTGGATGTGCATGTTTGCTAAATTATAAATGTGACCTAATCAGCACACAGAATATAACACATAAAAAACACAGGACTTGATATATGAGTAGCATAAACATACTTAAGCACAATTACATAAAAAAAACTGTGTCGTATCTGAATAATATATCAGAAACAATGCACAGCTATAAAACAGATATAAATGAGGAATAACAAGACTGCAAAAACCAATGGTTTGGGGAGAGCCCTACATCCTTCTTGGCCCACAAGGAAATTCAACAAATACAGTTTAGGTATATTACAATACACCGGTTCTAGTAGCACGGAGGAACAGTGATTGCACAACCTACGTTAGTCCTCGGGCAACAATTATGGTGAAAAGAGAGAGCAAATCATTATGATTTATTTACAACACAAGTGTTAGCACGAGGACCTTACAAACACATAAAATGTAAACAAAGAACATTTCATTCAGCGGATAACTGAACATTTTACGACAGACATAGGTACAAATTGGGTCATGTCCAATGCGAATCACAATCTGAGTATTCAGACTGAATTATATTTTCTAAATTCGGTAAATGATCGGTATGTTGATGTAACACCAAGATAGCTGCATCAGCGATTCCATCAATAATGAGGTCACAGCAACGCTACTGCAGATCACTGCCTGGGTGGAAGAGGAGGGGGAAATGGGAAGATGAAGTGGAGGTGTATGACGGTTATGGATGGTCCGCCATTTTAACATATACTATGCAAGTACGGAGGAAAAATACACAAATGTTACAGTTAATCGTTCAGGCCACCCTTTCAGCTACAAGCTTCTTAGGTCTAGGAAAATGTACAAGAAATTTGACTCTAAAACTTGAAATAGACTTTCATCGACATGATAAAAGTGCATCGGTAAATACCTGTTGAAAGACAAGCCATTCGTAATAAACGCATACAGGAAACGATGCTGATGGTTTCACGATTGAATTCAGAAAGTTATCACTGGCGAAAGAAACTGCATGGAGTACACGCTAAACACAGCTTCTTGACAAGGCTGCTACTGCTGCTAAAATGCATTTTATTATTTCATGAAAAAACTGTGTTGTTTCAGCTGAACATGTATGCAGAAACTTGGACAACGTAGTTCTGCACTTCGAAAACATACATAACTGCTGTGCTTAAAAATCCCCTATGAATCTACAAGGGAAAAAAAATGGCAAAAAAAAAAATTAAACAAACCTAGATTTACAAAACTCCACATGAGTATGTGATATGTATCGACATTCACTACGTGGAAATTTATAAAAATGTAAATTTCATTTAGCATGACAAAACACTTTTTAGGTAAGGAATACAAAATAGAGACCAATTTGTCAATCCTCTTTTGGCATAAAAATGTGGAACGGGTTGTATCTTCAATGACGATGCTAGAAAATATATGAAATATAATTGCAAAGAGGAATGGGTTTTTTTTATACAACAAACCGAAGACATTTGAGATTGATGTGATAATTCAGATTAGCTCACCAGCAAAATTGGATGCCAAACGTTTAAGATGTCCTGGGGTTCACAGTTCGGATTTGATTATAGATATCTTTAATTGTCTGTGACCAGCTTCTTTCATATGGTAAGCAAAAGCCAATTAACTTGGATTATATATTCCTGCGAAATACGTATCAATCACTGCATCCCTTCCTAAAGTTACAATTTTAGGTATACAACAGCATCAAATTCCATTTCTGGGACTGCAGGGACCTCTGCGTATGGATGACTCCGTCCGAACCTCCTTGTAAAACTAGCTGGATCTAATCTCAATAAAGGATCCACGAACCACTGCCAAAAACTGTGACTAAGTGCTGGAAACTGCTTTTTCCCGGCATGACTATATATAGTTTTGATAAAGCATTTTGGGAAAAAAAGCCATACCTTGTGCTACTTTTATGAAAATAATAAAGATAAAATAAACAAAATATAATCAATAATAGTGTCTTGAGTGTAAGAATTCAGTGTGGCTAGACTCGGATTCGAACCCCGGGCTTCAGATTGTTATACTTTCGTTCTAACAGTTTAAGCTACCTCGTCATCGGAAGTGTGCTGCCCAAACCTTTCTTCTGCTATATCTTAAACGGAAGTTAAGGGGAGGTAACTGTATATAGGAAAAAGCATAGTGCAGTGGGACATCCTTAAGTACGATATCGTGTAGGTCAGAAGCTAAACTACAAAACACGCGTCTTTCACTCAGAAATGCTCTGTAAAAATACGCACCTCTTTGGTATCCAGGAATTCCGAGACGCACATATCTTCTATACACCCTTGGATTATGGCATGACATGATAAAAGGCCCTGAACGGGTCACTTTGCAAATTTTACCAGTAGATAAGTCCGATCATTGATGTATATCAAAAAAATAACACGTCAGCATATCGGTAAAATTGACCGTTTTTGAAGTCGGTTTTCGCTCCTCTGTAATCTTCAAAGGTCTGGCAAATAATTAATGTTCAGATTTTTATCACATTTGAAACATGAAAGATAACCGCGTTCTTCCACTTTTTCCTGATATATATTCCAAGCGCGCAGAGAAAATAGTTTTCGAAATCAAAGGAGCCGATCCTCGTGACATACATTTTCTCTACGCCGAGGAATTATGGTGTTAGTTTCACCCCTCTCTTCCCCAGTCTTCCTGTATTATACTGTGTCACCCCTACTTACGAAATGAAGGTTCTATGCGCAACTCCTTGCGAATGTTACAACTTTATTTATTTTATCCTTTGATGTTCATCGAAAGATTCGAACAACAGCATAACAGTAAAACTGACCGGCATGAAGCTGGATGTAGCTCCTTTGTTATCTTCAGAGGACGGGTATCAGCCTTGCGAATGGACGGTTTTGTTCCTGCCTGAAACTATTCAAAGAGTGTCTTCGAATCTGTCCTAACATATTCCAATGACATACAAATCATGTTTTTTCAAGAGAAGAAACATTCAGACATGGGAAACTGTTAACAAATTTCCATGCAGAAAATGTCTATGAATAAGTGTTAACAAATGTCTTGCTTGTTAACAAATTAGTGCTTTCACAAAGATTATTCTCGTTGTTGGTGCTTTCAGGAACGACACTTATACCTAAAATTTCGCTGATTTGATCCATTATTGAATTAACTTATCGAAACTATAATATCTTAAACAAAAACGACAAAACGTAAATGTAAAAAGAAGTAACTTAAAAATGTTTTTACTCTTGTGATTTGGTATACGACGGATGGTACACAATAGCACTCGCCGTAGCTGAAATACATGGATATATATACAACAGATAAACGACATCAATACATGGATATATATACAACAGATAAACGACACCTGGGCCCGTATTCATGAAACCGTTCTCATCCTCAAGCATGGAATTTGTGCTCAAGCTTAATATCTTGTTCTGGTTATAAATTCATCAACAAATCTTATTTTGCCAAAGAATTGGAAACATTTTGATCCTGAATACTGCTTTCAATGTTTACATTTGACATTTTAATCGTTTGACATGATTTAAGTGAGTAACAAGAAAGTAGGTTTGAGCACAGAATCCATGCTTGAGCATGAGAACGGTTTCATGAATACGGGCCCTAGTACTTTCTACTTCACTTCTAAATTGTAACAGTTCTCTAAAATTAAAATTACAAACACCGCAAACTTGACAGGATATTTATCCTGCAATAATTTTGATGTTGATGATATACTTTAAACGTCACGTAAAACCCTAAAAGTATTTGTTTCAACACGACTTTTAAGACCAGATATTAAATTAAATTGTGTGCCAGAAATTTCATTGAGCTGTTGTAATTTAACCACATGATCGTTGTATTGAAATGTGCATTCTTTTCCTTCTGTCTGATATGTTGTTCAAAACGGAATGTTCCATCTGAATTGTGAGCACCTTAAGAAGTAACATGATACTTACTTATTTCCTTACGTATCTTACTGTAGCGTACATTGTGATTGAATCGTTTACAGTTTTTAGACAACAAACTCGACGTCTAGAACTTGTGAAACATGTTAAAGTAGGCTGAGCAGGGATCGGTGTTTCGGACAGATTTCCACTCCATGTTCTTGTGTCGCAAAGGTAAAATTCGAAATCATCTCTGAAAACATGCCGTCCGCAAATCCTTTCACCATCTATTTGGACACGGTATGGCATGTTTCATCGCGTGATAACCAGATTGTATACTTAACGTTATTCCCTAGATGTCTCACAGTGTACACAATATACAAACAACAATTATCTCCCTCTTTTAGCTTTTTAGATAAAAACAAAGCACGAATCGACCCCTTCACTAAAACAAAATAGTGTTGCGCTAACCCATCCGGGCAAAATATCCAGACGTGGGTAAGTATAATTTCAAGCTCTGACGGAAATGAAGCTTTTTCGGTCTGGTTTACCCGAAAATATACATTAAATGCTTACTAAAAGCAAAAGAAAAAGGTTTGTGTCATCAAACATATTTTCGACCACACAATGTTGAATGCTATAACGTCAAATCAATTATCTTTATAATGACGTCATAATTGAAATAAATAAATACAGGTATATATAACAGATTATGAAGCCATTGGGATTTTTGTCTATTTATTTCTATAAAGGTACAAAATAAGCGTTCAAACAAATGCTCCTTCAGGTCAGCATATTCTCATATCTATTCAAACTCATTGGGGAAAAAAATCAATTTCTTTGCAAATTTGAGGTTCTGAATTTTATTCTAAATCGGTAATTAAAGGATTTAACGAGTACGTAGTAAGATTTCCCTTGTGAAGAATCTACCGGATCTAATCATGTAAGGAGGACATATAATTATCAGTAACGTTGTTCTCTACCGCCGTCATGTTAACTATTATACATTCACTATAACGTTTGTAATGAACTGGTTTCTGGTGAATAGACAATCGAGTGACAATTAAAGGCTACCTGACATATAGCAGGCGACACTTTACGTTCGACACACGACCTACAGCCTCGCTCTGACGTTCACCCAAACGTTGAGTGGCGCATTGTAATGTCAATGAAGCAATTAGATATTGTACCAGTGTATCAGGAGGCAAGCATTAATTGTTCAATCTGAATCTTGTAAAAATATATTTAATCTAGATGTAATGCTTTAACTTGATCGCTGTTTTGTGAGAAGGCGTTCCTTTCAATGCCGTGTAAAACAAGACAAAGAATCAGGGAGAACTCTCACGATTGGGAATGATTTTGAAAATACGTCTTTTCATTAAAACATAAAAGATGAATGATTATCTCGATGATTTTTCCCAGTAATCATAAGACTCCCTGACTATGCGTCCATTAATTATGTCTCCTGTTAATAAATGAATATCCCAGTTTATGTGTCTCCCGTTTAACATAGGCATGACATTTATGTCACCTGTTACACATAAATATCCTATAAATCATAGTACATGTACCAAGAAAATAAACGTCTTAATCACCAGTAACCTCAGAGTATTAATATCCAGCTGCCCATTTTTTACCGCAAGGCGCCAATAAAACATATACGCAAACCATGTTTATTATTTAACTCCCTTCTGTTTGAATAAAGTAAAGTACTCCGGGATGTTAATCTGATAAAGATAACTTGATTCCTATAATTAACGTGACTGTGATGATATACGTTTTTGTTAATTTTATAAAACTTTTAGTATGCCATAGGGAATGGACCGTGAACAAGATCTACATCAAAATTGCTCTCTAGACTTAAGGTAATACATGACCACAGAAACAGGCGGTGTCAGTTCCACGACTTAGGTATTGGTATGAATACACAATTGGGTCACGTTTCCCACACAAATATCCCAAACTTTAAAGTACAAAAAGAACATATTATTTAAGAAATAAGCATCATGTTTTGTGTGTGTTATGGTAAAAGTAATACTTTGGGATTAAATATTGCAAAATATTTACTAAGGTCGTTTCAGCCTCAGTCTATTGTCTTTTTTATTATTTTGAATACCAAGTTATACATCATACGAACATAATTATGTTGATAATATGTATACTACAACATCAAAACAGGATTTGTTTTCTTGTCTACCTAAATGTCCAGCAGGCAACGTGGCCTAGATAATCCGCTCGTTTAAAAAGTATGCAGTTACTTTTAGCGTGCAAACATTTGTACAATTATGTCTCGTTTGCATTACAATAACAAGCCTATGTAACTGTTTAACGCGGCATTGTGGGAAAGAAAATATACGCAGATGCACGTGTGTACCCTCACTCCACCAAACAAACCCGTCAATGAACAGCCATACAGAGCTCACTTAAATTTCCGTCGTGGTAGAATTCCTAACAATTAATACATTTGCTTTTGATACCTGTATGAGCACAGAAGTAGTAATAATTATTTCCATCTATGTATATTAATGTTACTTTTATGTATAAATAATATTGTAACAGTATGCTGCCCATTGCATTATTCATGCCATTATGTAATTGTTAATGGGAACGTTTTTAAGTTGCTACAACTTGTGTTCAATTCCTTTTGAATTATGTAAATAAAACATGTTTAAACTAAACAGAAGTAGTAGAAACTATTACTATTACTAAAAATTGCTTATTTCCAAACAGTGCTTAAGTATTTAACTTTATCGAGTAGAACAAGACTGAGTCTTCTTAGCATAAGTTATCAAACATAGAGGACAATCATTACAGTGGTGTTAGGTCCTTAGATCATAGGCTCAACATTATTATTACGGTGGCACTTAAAATCTTGAAGACAAAATGCAATCAAAGTGACATGCACGTGAAAGGGTTTCACCTACAGACGGTGTTTTCTGCAGACGGTGAATATCGGACTGTCAGGTGATCGTCCAGCAATTTGGTCATTGTAACAGTGCCATAAAACGAACCGGTATGTACATACACCGTCTCGCGTGGTTACAAATGGCGCATTCTCAGTATTGACGCTAATAACAGGTTTGAGGAACAGAGTAAGCCCGCCATTTCGTGTAATGTTGGCATCAAAACCATTCCATTAGAAAGAGTGCCGGTATCAGTAGAAATTGGTAGTTTGGTAGTTTCTCTAACAGATATATAGATAGTTACGAGTGTACACATACTTAACCTCACAATGTTAAAAGTAACATGACATCTGAGAGATACAGTGAAATACTTTAATCCTTGTGTGTTATTGTTATTGTTTCCAACTAACAATTACACAAATCGCGGGCTTATGTAGATCTAACGTATCGTTAGTATTATGTACACAGAGTATAGATAGCATTAGTACTTAGTCATTCGTCAGAATGAGAACTATGTAATAATCCTTTACGTTATTCACTCAGTAGAAAGGAAATGCAGTAATTGTTTGTATCCCTGCTTTTAAAATGGTAGGGGTATAATAAAGTTGTCATTGGTCAGTATAATAGAATATACAGTTATGACATGTAGTATTTTGATTAAATTTTCAGATAAAAATATCTCATCTGAATAATGTTTCTAGAAACTGAATATGTATGAAGTATTTGTATGGTTTCTTTAAATGATGCTATCACCATATACTTGCTTTTGTAATAATGGAACCGAGAACACAGCTACATATGTATGACTTGACAGAGATCGTTTTGTATTCTTATCTGGGTGTTGAGTTGTGGTCAAGTTTGGGTTAAGATAATAATAATAATAATAATAATATACAATATTTATATAGCGCCCTATATAATTTGTAAAATTACTCTAAGGCGCTTTACAACATAAGGATAATAGTAATGGTTATAATTGTGAAAACAAACAACAAAGGCTTGCAATCACTTTCATACATTTAACAAGCAATGTGCACATAATTGAACAAATAAAAAGGTGGTATTTACATGACGTCTTTGCAAAGATTCTAAAATGCAGACGTGAAGAGGTGAGTTTTTATGTCCCTCTTGAACTTGGCCAGGGTATTTGACTTCCTAATAGCAGATGGTAAGCTATTCCACAACGTAGCCGAAACCCTCCCAAAGCATCTGTTTCCGTAGGTCACAGTACGAGATTTTGGGACACACAACAAAGATTCTGACTCCGACCGCAGTGATCTTGACGGCTGATACAGGGTAACAAG
>NW_018404512.1:50624-98094 GCF_002113885.1 Mizuhopecten yessoensis
GTTATAATTGTGAAAACAAACAACAAAGGCTTGCAATCACTTTCATACATTTAACAAGCAATGTGCACATAATTGAACAAATAAAAAGGTGGTATTTACATGACGTCTTTGCAAAGATTCTAAAATGCAGACGTGAAGAGGTGAGTTTTTATGTCCCTCTTGAACTTGGCCAGGGTATTTGACTTCCTAATAGCAGATGGTAAGCTATTCCACAACGTAGCCGAAACCCTCCCAATGCATCTGTTTCCGTAGGTTACAGTTCGAGATTTTGGGACACACAACAAAGATTCTGACTCCCACCGCAGTGATTGTGACGGCTGATACAGGGTAACAAGATCCTGTAGGTACTGAGGAGCTGTTCCATTCAGTGCCTTGTATGTGTACACCAGAATTTTGTACTGCGACCTGTATCGTACAGGTAACTTGTGCAACGAAAAAAGCGCAGGTGTGTTGTGCTCTCTCTTTCGAGTACGAGTAACTAGCCGTGCTGCAGTTGTCTGGACCCTCTGCAAACGACTAGTTAGTTTGTCAGATATACCACAGAGCAGGGCGTTACCATAATCCAACCGAGAGGTAACAAGTGAATGCACCAAAATCTTGCATGCATCTGCAGTTAGAAACTGCAGAATACAGCCGATGTTCCTGATCTGGTAGTAACAGGATTTGGCAATAGCGTTCACTTGTTTCTCCATGTTCAGAGAACTATCAAAGTATACCCCTAGGTTTTTAACAGCTGGAACAGTCTCAATAGTTCTGGCACCAACCTTGAGCTGGAGAGCCATTGTTTGCTAACACTTTGGGGAAAAGACGATTAGTTCCGTCTTTTCCTGATTAAGACGATGACTTCTTCTTGTATTCATCAGTCCATGGCTTTCTCCAAACATACAGAGACTAGGAGGGATAATAAGTTTCTAAGCCAAAGATGAAGACAATCCTTCCTCATAAATACCCATGTAACATCATCGTCTAGACCAAGGGCATACACTCATAGGCCTAAACCCGTATCAAACAATACCCATGTAACGCCATCGTCTAGACAAAGGGCATACACTCATAGGCCTAAACCCTTATCAAACAATACCCAGGTACCGTCATCGGCTAGACCAAGGTCATACACTCATAGGCCTAAACCCGTATCAAACAATACCCATATTACGTCATCGGCTAGACCAAGGGCATACACTCATAGGCCTAAACCCGTATCAAAGAAAACCCATGTAACGCCATCGTCTAGACAAAGGGCATACACTCATAGGCCTAAACCTGTATCAAACAATACCCATGTAACATCATCGTCTAGACCAAGGGCATACACTCATAGGCCTAAACCCGTATCAAACAATACCCATGTAACGTCATCATCAAGACCAATGGCATACACTCATAGGCCTAAACCCGTATCAAACAATACCCATGTTACGCCATCGTCTAGACCAAGGGCATACCCTCATAGGCCTAAACCCGTATCAAACAATACCCATGTAACGTCATCGGCTAGACCAAGGGCATACACTCATAGGTCTAAACCCGTATCAAACCATACCCATGTAACGTCATCGGTTAGACCAAGGGCATACACTCATAGGCCTAAACCCGTATCAAACAATATCCATGTAACGTTATCGGCTAGACCAAGGGCATACGCTCATAGGCCTAAACCCGTATCAAACAATACCCATGTTATATCATCGTCTAGACCAAGGGCATACACTCATAGGCCTAAACCCGTATCAAACAATACCCATGTTATATCATCGTCTAGACCAAGGGCATACACTCATAGGCCTAAACCCGTATCAAACAATACCCATGTAACATCATCGTCTAGACCAAGGGCATGCACTCATAGGCCTAAACCCGTATCAAACAATACCCATGTAACGTCAACGGCTAGACCAAGGGCATACCCTCATAGGCCTAAACCCGTAGCAAACAATACCCATGTAACTTCATCGTCTAGACCAAGGGCATGCACTCATAGGCCTGAACCCGTATCAAACAATACCCATGTACATCATCGTCTAGACCAAGGGCATACACTCCTAGGCCTAAACCCGTATCAAACAATACCCATGTAACGTCATCGTCTAGACCAAGGGCATACACTCATATTCATAAACCCGTATCAAACAATAGCCATGTAACGCCATCGGCTAGTCCAAGGGCATACACTTATAGGCCTAAACCCGTATCAAACAAACTTAGGAATCCATATCAACATATTTTGAAATGAATAACACAATCACTTTTTATTGTATAAGCGATTGATACGAAGTACAGCTTAAAAAGTTCGTGATCTAATGAAAAACACTCTTATCTTGACACATATAAAAAAGATCCAATGGGTATAATTTATTTTCCAGTATATGCTAGATATCCTATTTATGAGTTAAAAATATTCGAGATAACTTTTTTCGAGATTCCAGTAAACTTTTTTTCGAATTTTGAGTAAACTTTTTCCAGTTTCGAGTCAATCGTAAGTTTTTTTTATGTTATATCTTAAACTTATTTACCTTTCTATTTATTGTTAATAATTAGGTTTGTTGGCTTTTTGGCAGTTACAACTGGAAAATGTATCTTAAAAGTGTAAGCCCCGTGGATATTATATACCAACTTCATTATATTAATTAAGGATTAACATGAATATATTTTTCATGTTATGGAGTTATAACACAAAAAAAAATCGGAGTGTACTATAAATAAACCGCGAAGCGGTTTATGATGACAGTTCACTCCGGTTTTTTGTGTTATAGCTCCATAACAAGAAAAATATATTCAAGTTAATCCTTATAATTTGATCTACTATACACAATCCCTGTGGAAATCAACTTTTATTGATGGACTCTTTTCTCTTAGAAATTATTGCGCCGCTGTATCAACCAATCAAAAGCTACGTTACAAATGGCGACGTCATTTTTTTACGTTATGGGATGATAACATAAATTTTTAAGCCAATGGAAATGCTTGTTACAAGCAAGATTAAATTATTACTATATGTGACATTATTTTATGATAATGTTATGCGATGAGAAAGCGACAGCGATTTCCTTCAACGTGTGCACTTATTGGATATAATTGTGAAAATTATCTTTTAAAAAACGAAATTAGTGGGATTAATTCAAATGAGCAGACAAGAGAGGATGACATAATGTCTAATAGTGTTACAAAATCTGAAAACATCAACTAAAGGTAGAAATTAATCATACCTTGCTTCATTTGACCAAAAATGGAAGAAAATGATGACAACTATTATAGTTCTATTAAATCTGTTGAAGCTATATGAATTCTCGAAGATAACTGATTCAATACATAGCCGAGAAAGGATCTTCCAAATCCTGTTACACTACGGATATAACAAGGATATATATAGCACGTATGTAGAAATGGACTCGGTTTAAGTAGGACAGAGGTGTTACTTTAGGTGTATAACTATTGCAGAAAAATACACGATTTCTAATACTTTGTTTTATTTGTTATTTAGTCGTTGTTGTTTTACGGTATGCTATGTATAATAGTTTACTGATATCAACCATTCTTGTATTGCTTTGTTTCAAGATGTTTAAACAACTGTGTCCACAAAAAATAGCATACGTAACCCTGTCGTTACCGATTAGAAAAATAGATCTACAACTAGTTCAGGTATTTCGTTTGGGAATTGGTTACATTATATATGTCTGGATCTATCCTGGTGTGTAGAGAGAGTCTTTGGACGTTGTGATGGTTGAGAACAAACTCGGTAAAAAAAACGCAACATTCCGGTTTATACCAAAAGTATGGAAAGCTTGTGATGTCGAAAACAAATTCGCCTCACTTTCTTGCAGAAAAAGCTCTCATTTCTGATATGAGCACAAAAATGCCCTATATCATGGAAAAGGCAGATATTTTTTCTTCCATTCACAGTATATTTGCGAGTTATAGAAGTAGGTTTTTCGTTCAATTGTTACTTTAAAATTGTTCTAATTCAGTCCTGCAGACCAACTTAGGTCGTATGCTATAGAATAAATCAAATCGTTCGATTCCAGCCTATAAGTATTCACTAGTCTTCAATCTAAATCATACATATTAAATAAACCAAAATGTATTCCAACCTTAAAAAATTGGATTTTGTCTCTCTTGAAAAATGTCCAAATTATTGCTGATACAGTTGTTTCCAACAATTAATGTTCAGCCATGGCTTTTGATTTCGCCTGAGGTTGATCTTTCACTCAACGAGACAGTAAAACCTGGCAGTAAATCTTACGCCTTTCTGAAACTGCAATTAAAACATAAGGACCTTCAATCATTCTATACTGATAGCTAGATAGATGATCATAAGTTCGCCGTAGCCATGGCTGCAACAGATGCTGCTATTGGGAGACCGGCTACCAAGTGATGCATTAATATTCTCTATCTATGTCGCCCTTGAACAAATCAAACGAAATGATATTCTGAAGTCAATTATATATATTATAATTCCCTAATTTTTGTTAACTATTATAGAGAGCCTTTGCAACGAACAATTCAAGAACATTTCAATTGATGAAATATTTACATACTAGTAATTGGAAAGTAATAACCCGAAATATCACATTGCATTATGTTGGGTTCCTGGACATTCGGGATTATCAGGTATTGAAAATGCAAATCGCACTTCCAGACCCGATATTTGAATGATTTTGTCAATCACTCATATATTACTATTGACAGTACTTAATGGTGTTGTGTACATTTAAAAATATAACATATAAGCGTATATCTTCAACTGGGGAATCCTTTTTAAACATAATGATGGTTCAATAGTTTTACTATGAATAATTGCATCGCAATTTATCTTATTTTGTTGTTGGCTTGCCATGACGTTGATCTCCTACACTTAATGAGTCATAGGAGCTAAATATCAACACTTCAAGGTTGGTCAAATACGTGATTTTCAGTATTTCTTCATCCCGAAGAGGATGAAATTTTTTTCCCGAATGTTGATTTTGAGTCTCTTTTTTCTTTTGTGTTACAATGAAGATATTCATCTTTAAAAAAGGAAAGAAGAAAGAAAAACTGTTATCCGTTCCTTCCAGGCAGAAAAAAATACATAAATAAGACAAGATTCATGAAAGCAAATAAAGGAACCGATCCAAGAGACCAAAGGATGATTTAATTGATTAACATATTGCCTGTCGCTTTTAACGACATCCCCAGAACAAAGTTTCCCTGTGGATAAAGTAATGAGACTGAGAGATGTACAAAACGGAATGTCTCCCAAAGGGATTAAGGAATGAGACTGAATGAGGGGAAGATTACCAGTTTTCCCCCTCTGTATTCTTATAACATTTCATGTTATAAACTTTCACGGCGTCGTTTCAGTTTTACATAACTTAATACATGTAATGTCCTGAAACCCTGAAGACTTTAGAGCAAGACCAACTAGGATAAGCATTAGCGCCTGAGGATTCGTTGATACTTAACGTTCAGCTTTAAACCAAATTAGGATGGTACTACCATTGATTTCAAGTCATTTATAGGGGTTGTGCCCTTTTCTGATTTTCGCAGGGGTATTAGTAAGTATGTGACTTAAAGTTCTAATTCTATTGGAAGTGACATCACCTGTTTTTATTGCCATTTGAGCCCAGCCTAGTGAAATAGTTCTCACCTCCGTAACATTTCTTATCTTTAACTGCAACCAATTAAGAAATCAGGTTATATTCATCAAATTTACATCCTGAAGTACTTTACTTTATGTTAAAAAGCATACATAATCTACATGGTATGGAGTACTGTGTTCTAATAAGTATATTTTATACATATAATGAGTTCTGGATGATGAGTGAATTGGTAGCGGTCCTGACCTTGCGTTAGAAATGCACCTTTATGTGTATTATAAGAGTTTAGAAACCCCTGGATGACTATAACCTGGGATGGTCTGGTGGTGCAGTGGATAGTTCACTTTTCCTTTCACCAAGGCGACCGGGGTTCGATTCCCCGATCAGACGTGAAAAGGTATGTGGGTCACCTGCCCGACCACGTGGGATTTCTCTGACTGCTTCGGTTTCCTCCCACATTAAGACCCCGGGGGTGTGCGCGCAAACATCCAAACCAACAAGAGTGATTAATGTAAGTTGCGACAACTTGTTTCATAATTGTTGTAAATGCATAAAATTAGTTTAATGTAATTCAATTTAAATTAAATCTAGAATTGGTTCCAGAGCATCAATATCCGTTTTACATGTTCCCTTCTTCTCTTTTTGAACTTGTTTTGCAAAGGGTGCACTGTAACGTTTTCAATACTAGGGTTGTAAAGCTACCTGTTGTCACTCAAGTGTTGGGTTTTGTAACACAGCTCCAATATAAAGAGAATAGGGCACCCACTCATTCAACTATATGCCAAGTGAAATCAACGATGACAGACGCGCTAAGCCTCATTTGGGAATATTTTGGGGCATCAATCATAGAAACGAGCTCGTTTGCATTTATATCAAAGTAATACAACATGTGTGCATTTTAATAGTGTTGTTTTTTTGTAAACCGAGCCTTCAGACTGAGGCGGTTGATGCTGAATGCTGTATAGCGTTACGTTAGAGCCGAACGACAGGCTAACTATTGATATTACGTCACGCTGCCATGTGTTTATGTAGTACTGTTTGGCCCGTCACACAGATTGGAATATTTCACCAGTATATCGTAGGGAATGTCACTAAAACACGCCAGTTTCCGGGGCCCCATGTCAAAGACGGATAAAATTGGCAGGGTTAATATACTAGCAAGCCAGGAACTAGGACCCGTCACATCATTCCTCACAAATCCTATGTGTTTATTGAATTATGTGTGCATACACGCGAGCGGTTATAGGGAGATTTTTTTACAGCAACTGCACAATCCAATTGCTGCTCGTTAGTAAGGCGCCAGACTCTGTGGCACTAGTTACCACCAATGGCATACAGCCCGATTGTAACTGACCACAGCATCTGTCCTTTATAAAGGACATTTCTAATAATCTAAAGGTAATCGGCCGTACTTTTGTAGTTTGGTATAATTTGGTCACCTTCGCCGTGTCCTAGTAAGTCATGTGATATAACACACAGAAACGAAAATGCAGTCATACAATGTTCTAGTTCTTTACCCTCATAGCAAAACAATGTTCAATGTCTCTATCCTAACAATAAAACAAAGGTTCTATTTCTCTATCCTATCAGTAAAACAATGTTCTATGTCTTTATCCTTACAGTAAAACAATATTCTATGTATCTACTATAACAGTAAAACAATGTTCTATGTATCTACTATAACAGTAAAACAATGTTATATGTCTATACCCTAACAGTAAAACAATGCTATATTTCTCTACCATAACATTAAAACAATGTTCTATGTATCTACTATAACAGTAAAACAATGTTATATGTCTATACCCTAACAGTAAAACAATGTTATATTTCTCTACCATAACATTAAAACAATGTTCTATGTATCTACTATAACAGTAAAACAATGTTATATGTCTATACCCTAACAGTAAAACAATATTATATTTCTCTACCATAACATTAAAACAATGTTCTATGTATCTACTATAACAGTAAAACAATGTTCTATGTCTCTCTCCTAACAGTAAAACAATGTTCTATGTCTTTATCCTTACAGTAAAACAATATTCTATGTATCTACTATAACAGTAAGACAATGTTATATGTCTATACCCTAACAGTAAAACAATATTATATTTCTCTACCATAACATTAAAACAATGTTCTATGTATCTACTATAACAGTAAAACAATGTTATATGTCTATACCCTAACAGTAAAACAATGTTATATTTCTCTACCATAACATTAAAACAATGTTCTATGTGTCTACTATAACAGTAAAACAATGTTCTATTTCTCTATCCTTACAGTAAAACAATGTTATGTGTCTCTATCCTAACAGTAAAACAATGTTCCATTTCGCTATCCTTACAGTAAAACAATGTTCTATGTCTCTATCCTAACAATAAAACAATGTTCTATGTCTCTATTCTAACAGTAAAACAATGTTATATGTCTCTATCCTAACAGTATTACAATGTTATATGTCTCTATACTTACAGTAAAACAATGTTCTATGTCTTTATCCTTACAGTAAAACAATGTTCTATGTCTCTCTCCTAACAGTAAAACAATGTTCTATGTCTTTATCCTTACAGTAAAAGAATGTTCTATGTCTCTCTCCTAACAGTAAAACAATGTTATGTGTCTCTATCCTAACAGTAAAACAATGTTCTATTTCTCTACCATAACATTAAAACAATGTTCTATGTCTCTATCCTTACGGTAGAACGATGTTCTTTGTCTCTTTACTAACAGTAAAACAATGTTTTTTGTTTCTATCCTAACAGTAAAACAATGTTCTATGTCTCTATCCTAACAGTAAAACAATGCTCTTTGTCTCTATCCTCACAGTAAAACAATTTTCTATGTCTCTATCCTTACAATAAAACAATGTTCTATGTCTCTATCCTTACAGTAAAACAATGTTCTTTGTCTCTATCCTAACAGTAAAACAATGTTCTTTGTTTCTATCCTAACAGTAAAACAATGTTCTATGTCTCTCTCCTAACAGTAAAACAATGTTATGTGTCTCTCTCCTAACAGCAAAACAATGTTCTATGTCTCTTTACTTACAGTAAAACAATGTTCAATTTCTCTATCCTAACAGTAACACAATGTTCTATGTCTCTATCCTTACAATAAAACACTGTTCTATGTTTCTATCCTTACAGTAAAAGACTGTTCTATGTCTCTATCCTAACAGTAAAACAATGTTCTATTTCTCTACCATAACATTAAAACACTGTTCTCTGTCTCTATCCTTACAGTAAAATAATGTTATGCGTCTCTCTCCTACCAGTAAAACAATGTTCTATTTTTCTACCCTAACAGTAAAACAATGTTATGTGTCTCTATCCTTACAGTAAAACAATGTTCTATGTCTCTTTACTTACAGTAAAACAATGTTTTATGTCTCTATCCTTACAGTAAAACAATGTTATGTGTCTCTATACTTACAGTAAAACAATTTTCTATGTCTCTATACTTACAGTAAAACAATGTTATGTGTCTCTATCCTTACAGTAAAACAATGTTATGTGTCTCTATCCTTACAGTAAAACAATGTTATATGTCTCTATCCTTACAGTAAAACAATGTTCTATGTATCTACTATAACAGTAAAACAATGTTCTATGTCTCTACTATAACAGTAAAACACTGTTCGATATCTCTACCCTAACAGTAACACAATGTTCTATGTCTATATCCTAACAATAAAACAATGTTCTATGTCTCTATCCTAACAGTAAAACACTGTTCTATGTCTCTATCCTAACAGTAAAACAATGTTCTTTGTCTCTATCCTCACAGTAAAACAATTTTCTATGTCTCTATCCTTACAATAAAACACTGTTCTATGTCTCTATCCTTACAGTAAAAGACTGTTCTATGTCTCTATCCTAACAGTAAAACAATGTTCTATTTCTCTACCATAACATTAAAACAATGTTCTATGTCTCTATCCTAACAGTAAAACAATGTTCTATGTCTCTATCCTAACAGTAAAACAATGTTCCCTGTCTCTACCTTAACAGTAAAACAATGTTATATGTCTCTATCCTTACAGTAAAACACTGTTCTATGTCTCTATCCTAACAGTAAAACAATGTTCCCTGTCTCTACCTTAACAGTAAAACAATGTTATATGTCACTATCCTTAAAGTAAAACACTGTTCTATGTCTCTATACTAACAGTAAAACAATGTTCTATTTCTCTACCCTAACAATAAAACAATGTTCTATGTCTCTATCCTTACAGTAAAACAATGTTCTTTGTCTCTATACTTACATTAAAACAATGTTCTATGTCTCTGTCCTGACAGTAAAACAATGTTCTATTTCTCTACCCTAACAATAAAACAATGTTCTATGTCTCTATCCTTACAATAAAACAATGTTCTATGTCTCTCTCCTAACAGTAAAACAATGTTATGTGTCTCTATCCTTACAGTAAAACAATGTTCTATGTCTCTATCCTTACAATAAAACAATGTTCTATGTCTCTATCCTTACAATAAAACAATGTTCTATGTCTCTATCCTAACAGCAAAACAATGTTCTATGTCTCTATCCTTACAATAAAACAATGTTCTATGTCTCTATCCTTACAGTAAAACAATGTTCTATGTCTCTATCCGTACAGTAAAACAATGTTCTATGTCTGTACCCTAACAGTAAAACAATATTCTATGTCTCTATCCTTACAATAAAACAATGTTATATGTCTCTATCCTTACAGTTAAACAATGTTCTATGTCTTTATCCTTACAGTAAAACAATGTTCTATGTCTCTATCCTTACAATAAAACACTGTTCTATGTCTCTATCCTTACAGTAAAACAATGTTCTATGTCTCTATCCTTACAATAAAACAATGTTCTATGTCTCTATCCTTACAGTGAAACAATGTTCTTTGTTTCTATCCTAACAGTAAAACAATGTTATGTGTTTCTATCCTAACAGTAAAACAATGTTATGTGTCTCTATCCTAACAGTAAAACAATGTTCTATTTCTCTACCCTAACAATAAAACAATGTTATATGTCTATATCCTAACAGTAAAACAATGTTCTATGTCTCTACCCTAACAATAAAACAATGTTATATGTTTATATCCTAACTGTAAAACAATGTTTTGTGTCTATATCCTAACAGTAAACCAGTATTCTATTTCGTTATCCTAACAGAAGAAGAAAACAATGTTCTATTTCTCTACTTATATCCTAACAGAAAAACAATGTTCTATTTCTCAATTCTTGCTGCAATACAATATTTGTTTTTTGTATCCTTAAGATAATACTGTTTGATTAGATCATATAGGTGCATGTACATGATTCTTGATTAGAGATGGGTACCCAACAGATTGTGCAATGACGTAAAGATACCAACATTGTCAAACCTCTGAGAGTGAATATTATTTATAAACAAAAACTCAGATTCGTTTGTACGTTTAAAACCTTACAGTTCCCACACTAATGGAGAATATTCTACTAGAAGCTTTTAACCTATTGGTTGTTAAATATCCAGTGGTGTCTATGGTATTGAGTGTGCCCTTTGTGGTTGATATATATTGGTATAACGGACGGACAATTACGACACCGAATGGTCATCGTTCAGCAAGGAAACGTGAAGAAAATCAATGTTAATATCAACATTCCAACCTCTCTGATCATCCTACTTCGTCTATCAGTGTGTCGGTAGAAAACTTCATCACTCTACCAATAACCCTACACTTAGGTCCCGGTACCGTGAACACTATATAACACCATTGACACTGCTGCATCACATGGTTGTAATGACCTTATGTAATGGATTATGTAGGGAATGTGTCAAGTCAGCAATGCTGTCATACAAATACAATGTCTTTGTTCACTCTTAACAGGAGACGTAATCGTTGTCATGGACATAGACGTTACAATACTAAAAATTGAATAACTTGTTCCGCTTGAACACCTTATGGGAACTCTGGGGAACTAACTATAAGGTGTTCACTATGTTAAAACAACATTGTATGAATTATTTCCTCTCTCGGTATTACGAGAAGATTCAACTAAAATCTTTTTTTTTTCGTGGCGACCTTTTGAAACATTAGTGACCATGTTGCACTTTTTAACCCGTTAAGCCTGTTGGCATGAACAGTTACGACCTGCTGGTAACTCGACATTTGATGAAAGTCGCAATTACTAACAATGATGAATGTCATCAGCAATATCCGACACCACAAGTCGGCGATGCTAACATACCCCCAAATTGTTTCCTTCGATCTAAAACCATCATTTCCAAGTTTATTTTAACTACAAGCAACGCTACAAAACCAGAATTTACATGACCCATCATACATCCCAGTACAAGGGGAAAGATTCTTAAAAAGTATCCCCCTCAGGTTAAGATTCTCCTATATCACACATAAGGGGGTGAACGATTCTATTAATCTTACACAGGGGGAAATGAGGATACACCTGTCTAGGGTAAGAGAATCCCATTTCTCTTACCCTGGACAGGGATATCCACCATTTTACCGGAGTGAGATTTTTTTTTATCTCACCCTAGGGTTGAGACAAGCTACACGTGTTCTTTGCACGTTCTCAACAATTGTATGACGTCATAGCAACAATACCATGACGTCACGGCAACAATACAATGACGTCACGTCGACAATTCATCCGCATCACATCAACATTGTCTTGCATTGATGTAAGGTCTATATAAAATAAAGAGGGTAAACAGTAAGAGAAAAATAATCATTCACTCCCAAGGGAGTGAGACAGGGTGATCTCAACCCTCGGGGTAAGATTCTTAAGCTGTCAAACACTCGGCAAGCCTCGTGTTTGACAACTTAAGAATCTTACCCCTCGGATTGAGATTACCCTGTCTCACCCCCAAGGGAGTGAAAGATTCTATTAATCTCACCCCGATGGGAGTGAAAGATTCTAGGTTCTGATAGCAATATGATCTTCGACATTAAAGTCTTCTGTGATACATGGGCTCTGAGCTCACTACCAAAAGGTCTGTAACGCTCACCGCTCATAGATGTTTAAATAGAAGTTAATATAGAATATTAATGGATGCATATATCGCTTCCATTATATCCACAACAAGGTTGTGAGAAATTTCTTGTGATAAACGTAGTTTAAGACTATATAGAAAAAACAATGTGATTGTATTTAATATTTTCTCTTCAGAATTTTTTCTCAAACTACTGTCTATGAAGAAGCAATATGTCGAGGGAAACTTTTCCATACATCAACTATTCTTTGAGAACCGCTATGTTTACTATGATACACCTTGATATTTTGAGTATTTTAATGAAACTACGAAGTATCCTGGTTGTATTAAGTTCAAACTGTCATTTCAACAAATTTGAAACATATCACCATTACGTGTATTTGAATACGTTGATCATACATATCTCCGCGCAAAAGTCTGCACCACATAGGTAAGCTTCAATCGGCAAAATGGCGCACTGTAGCCGGTATTTAACTCATTCACCCCTGAAGACACGTTTGAACTCTTCCAATTCAAAGGTTGGAATAGTTTTTTTTATGAAATTCCAGGGGTGAATGAGTTAAAAATCCAGAGACCTTCTTTGGACGTTTGCTTTTCTTTCGATGAGTTTTTTGTGTGGAACTCTGCCCAACTTATGCTACGTTTACGAAAAGATTCTTATTTCACAACCAATAATTGTTAATTGGTTGTGAAAAAGGAATCTTTTTGTAATACATACTTACTAACATGAAGAAAATGTTTAGAAATATACCATGTTCTCTATAGAAGGCCAGACCAGCGGTATATTTGTCGACCAAATATGCAAATGATCATGACCGCCTTATGACATGTATGATTGTGTTATTGGTTGGGAGACCGGATCCACTACAACACCATAACATTTCTCTAACACTGTAATATTTACACGGTTTTCAAACCACATCTGTCAGACTAAGGGTCTGTATTTCCTCGATTCTGGTCGGTTCTTGAAAAACCTATTGAAAATTATTGTGGAAGGTTAACATCTAATATGGTGCTTAAATAATAATAATAATAATTCGAGGGTCTGATATACCGCTTTATCACAACCTAGTTCGTAGGTCTTCTCAAAGCGTTTCACAAATTATTATCCTTGGTTATAGGGCCTTTGCAACCAGTCAATACCTTTCTACACTCCCTGGAGAGAATACAGCCAGTGCTGCCTTTTCGGCGCTCACAGCTAACATTCAACAATTCTAGCACTGCCCAACCACGTACTCATTTAGAGCTGATTAGACTGGAACAAGCGGAGTAAAGTATCTTGCTCAAAGACACAACACAATGCCGTGACTCGAACCCGCAACCCTTTTGGTCTCGTGCCTTTAATAATAACACAAGATGTACTTTGTCGTGAAATCTGTTTTTTATATAAATTCAACTTCAGTAGCTCTTTTTTCTTAGAAAGAGCTATAATCAGTTGTAATAGTGTGTGCTCAATCCGTTTGTTATGATTAACAATACAATACATTTAGACTTTAACTTAATGCTATATTAAAAGTATATGTACTTTTCTGTTTGGTTTTGTTGTATATACACCCCTTAAGAAGTGATCAGGTCGTCCGCTGTATAGGTAAGACTTCTCGGAATGTAGATTTTAAACATTAGAACAGCTGTGCTCATTTCCACCTTTCGCTTCGAATTAACATATTCCCATGATGTTTATGGCTTTATTTCGCATCGTCGAAAATACCGTTCTGTGTGGTCCATCGAAATTGTGTCAAGAATTCTTTCACTTAATTACAACATTTAATATATTTCCTGTGTTTTTCTACTTCTCTGGTTTCCATGTATCTAAGCCAATAACTGTGTTTTGCGTAAATTCAACAATAGCGTTTTTCGGGACAGGTACATGTATTAGACGTGTTGTACTTGCCACATTTTCGTATTGGAAATGTTGTTTTTATACAACAGATAAAATATAGTTTGCTATTAACTCTGATAAGAGTTGTTTTTCAGTAAGCTTTGCCAAATTACATTAATAGCCTGCCGATTTCGTATTGTATAGGTCATTTTCATTAGGCATGTGATTTTAAGTATTAGGTTTGTTCCTGATCCTCGATCTTGTAGTTCTATCTGTCTGATTAAAACAAAAAAGAGAGAATACAGTTTACTTAATGTCAACAAAACCCTCATCAGAACGCGGTCTCCTAAATTCTCCTAACAAATCAATCTCCTGCATCCCTTTTGTGTTCAAAGACTGCCACTGCTAAGTATCCCTGTAGATAGCACGTTGCTTGGTACAAATCTCCTGTTCTTTAGAACTACATCCGTGATTCCAACAATCCCGAAACTCTTTACTCGGTATTTAAGTCCTTTGTTATATTTGTAAGGCGATCGGCATCGATGTACAAACATAAAATGTCTGACGATGTACTGTGTTTATTAAACTTCTGTCGGAACTTTTTTCCATTAAATCTGAAACCCCATTGACCTGAAGAATGTAGAGAATTTCGGTTTAATTGATCTGCGATGTTAAAATGGAACTTGCAGTCTTTTATAATAGCTTTATTCTGTCTTTCCACAATGCATTTTTTGGTTCTTTCGCCTGTTTTGTCCAAAACTTAATTATCGTTACCGAGGTTTGTCAAAAACACAGGATCGTTTCTGATGTCAAAATGTCCAACGTCAGTGTTCGTTAGCGGAATCAGCATCGGCTGTACGCTCTTGTTTATCATTAATATTGTTTCTGTGCTTGCACCCACAGGGACCTGATAATTTATTACAGCTATATTTGGACCTAAACTTAGCCGTTCAGAGTAATTTTACATGTTTTAGATCGACTTCGGTAAAAATAATACCCCCATGATCATGTATACGAGCTAGAAGGGCGGAAAGCTCACGATGTCGAAAAGTCAACCCCTCCTAACTTTCTTTCATCAAAAACAACATTTCTAGTTGTATATATGCTCATTGGAGGCGTCATTTTGACCGAAAGTCTATCTTAACCCCTTAACATGTAAAATTACTCTGAACAAGCTTAGCTGTTACAAATTCTCAGGTCCCTGTGCTTGCATCCTTCGCTTATTCAGCATATTTTTTATATCGTTGAGGACTGTGTTTCTCTTTGTCCTCAGCTTCAGGTGGCTGATATGACGTCCATGTGTTGGTGCTGCTGCTGGTGTTGTTATTGGTAACGTTATCGTTATCCAAGCTGTCTCATCATTGATTAGTATACTTCCTTCATCGAATTGGATGCGAACCATTTCTTTCAAACACGTTATACGTCCTTTAAATCTTTGTGAAAGAATGACCTCTCAAGTTTCATGAACTTTCGGTTGTTATTTTAATCATTGGTACAGTTATACGTATTATCACTTTCAGGATAGGTCTAAAGTATCGAGAGACTCCTACTAACAGCTGGAACGTGAATTTTAAAGTACCGATGGACCTACGGAATTCTACAATAGGCAAAACGAGATCATGTTAATTAAATTCACTCCCAGCTTGGGTTAATCTATCAGACTCATTCTTCATAACAGAATAAGCCACTTGAAATCCAAACTAAAAACAAAACACGTATGTATTTCTTGACCCCGAGGGCCAGCCCACACTCCATGATCTGCAACATCTGCAGCTGTGTCAGTCGATAAAGCATGGGATGACACCTTTACATTTCCTGCTTGTGAAAATACCTTATTTTACACCAGGGAAACAGTATCTATGCATTGTCCATTCTTCGAAAGAAGAAATACTTGGTAATCTTGCTTCTGTATTACAATCTTTCTTGATACAGGTAAATGATAAGAATACGAACCAGCATCGTTTCCAAAACTTAACAAAAAAATCAAAGTAGCAAAGTGTTGTTGTTATTTCTGTAAATTGCTACATTGAAATTGTATAACAAAACCTATCCATACTCCTTACCAACACTACTTACTTACGTTAAATCACGGCTGCACTGGTATTGTGACACTGTATACAATCTTAAGAATCCTCTCCTCCAAAAAAATATCTATCAGAACATTTTTCCTTTTCCATTATTTTCACTAGCTTACAGAATAATATATATCGAGAAGAGATCGTGAGAATGATTGAGTACCTGGTTGACAATTTCTTTGGTGAATTCTGTGACAATATTCCCAGCAGACTGCTGACATTTCATGGGAACAAACTTTGTTCCTCTCCTGGTCGACAATTTTGTTTCCACGAGGCTGAATTTATTGAAGAGTTTATCGGGACAAGTTACAAAACTCAAAAAGTCCTTTTTATTACACTTTCATATATGTTTGCGATCCTCTGCCTTTAATTTACAGGAAATTCATTGACTACATTAATCGTATATACCTTCCTGAACTTGATATCAAGGAAACTGCAAACTTTTCTAAATCAGACGTGTATCTCGATCTTTACTTCTATTAAACTTCAGGGACGGCGGACTACTATGCTGTATGGTAGGCGTGACGTTTTCTATTTTCCTATTTGACCTGGATTCACATGGCGGGTGTCGACGCTTACCCTTCCGGAACACCTTGTTTTACTATCTTATACTATTTCAGTGCATTGTCTCCACGTAAATATTTTCATTACTCTTATTCTATTCTAGGTTTATCAATTATGAGACCAAGTTGTGGTTTTGTTGACACTTTGGTGTGATCTTGTTGATGTCTACACGTGTTTCGTGAATGAAGCTTGGCGAAGATTATGAACAAGTTTTATGGTCGCCATCATGTTTTATTTGAAATATTCCATTTCCATGTGTGATATGAAGGTATGTTTTGATTATGTTCACGAGTGCCTTGTTATTTCGTTGTCATTAGCCCGGCTCTTGTTATGAGGACGTGGCATTACTCTGATTTGACCTAATATTAAATGGCGGGTGTTCATTGTTCATTTGCAATAGTTTCAAATTAATCTTCCCTTCTTACTCTTTACACCTAGCACAAAACTACACCGTGACAAGAGTTCCTCCAATTTATCTGAATCTGTTTCTTTTGCATTCTATTTTTTGTCTGAACTCCGGAATAGTTAGTCTTTGCATATAAATCCACTTGAGAGTTAAGATTTAGATGGAATGTCTCCTTAGTTATCGCTGTTAGTGTGGCTTTTGGTCGTGATCCAGAGAGTGAATTATCGTCCCTGATTTGACCTAAGAAGGCTTTCCTTACTGCTGTCTGTTGTTGTCGCCATCGCCCTCGTTATTTGCAGATTAACCCTCGAGTCCCGTTCAGTTCTTTTCTCTTTTCTCGAGAGTGATCCAGTTCTTCACATGGTGCAACCATGCTTCTTCTATCATATAAGTTAGGTTATCGTTTGCCGGATGGAACCTCTAAACACATACCACTAAAACATTTCAATCAAAATCCACAGTGGTCTCATTGAACCACGTTTGGTTGAAATTGATTATTACAGGATCCTATACCACTGCCGAAAAAAACTGTATCATTCATTGGAAACTATTTTTCCGGCAAAAACATATCTTTTATCAATCATTTCCGAAAAGAAAACATACCTTGCGGGTTTTTTATGAAAAATAAAAACAGTGCCTAAATCCTGGACCTCCGTTCATTATACATTGCACTGTCACTCTAACCAACAGAAATATGTGCTCAACGTTAACGGTAGTACCCTGGCCGAACCATCGGAAACGAAGAAGGGGAGGTAACTGTAGGTACTGCCGTGGAACAGAGATCCTTACAGAAAATGTTGACAGGTGGCGATTTAGGCGTTGCGATATAAGCTTATGGTTAAGAAAAGGTAAAAACACAATCAATGACTATCGTTTTGGAGGTTTTTTTTATTCATGAACTGTAATCAAGTTTCTTTTCATCATCAGATTGAAAATAAATATAATAATATATACAATCAATTTTATTTTCATTATCAGATTGCAAATATAAATTTCTCAGTTTAGTGTCAAAATTCTTTTTTCATATACAGATAACATTGTAATACCAATCAAAGAAATAATTAACACTAATTTTCTCACTAATTATTATCACAATTATTTTTTTGCAGAAAAAGATAAAACATCAATTTGCCATAATATCATATTACAATCCAACTGATTCTCAATGATTGTTTCCTAGTAATATCAATGTTCCTTTGACAGTATTTGTTTTGTGTGTGTGTGTTTATTAGATATCTATATACTATACTTACACAATAGCTTACTCATCCAATTAGAAATCACAGTACCCAATACATATTCTCTACTGTATTGTGATGTGGTTTTACAGAATTCCTACTTATTATTGCAAATGTATAAATGATCCTGCATCTAGTCATTTTCACAAAACTTGTCACAAAGCACCCACATCAGATAGCACTACATGTACTTCAGTTAAAAATGGCCTTCAAGAGATTCTACTGTCAAATATAATGCTCGTCTGACACTTATTACAACTGTGGACACCTTCAAGTCCAGGGACGGTGACTCTCCACCAACAGTTGTGCTTATAACATGTTACTGACAATGTACCATACAGTCATACAAACAGAGATCGGTACCTCGTCCTCTGTACAACAATGTTCAGGTGATGTAAACATACCACTGGTACACCGTACAATATGTTAATACTAATCTCAACAGCAATTATCAGTCAATATTAACAAGCATCTGTCTCTCTGTTCAACAATGTTCTGACTCTGTACAACAATGTTCTATAACTGTTACATACACAGCCTATGTTTTATATACAAAGTATATACCTATATATGTTTATTTATATTATTTTATAGGCGGTTCAGCATTCCCTGTAAAATGTATGGTAAATTGTTGTGTTGTACAGCTGTCTGTAGTGTGACCTGCTGTAAACTGTAGGCTTTTGTTGTTAAATTGTAGGGATATATGTATGGTGAAATGTACCCTGTACTGGTTAAAAGTTGTCATGTTGCATTCAGTATGTGTTGTGAACTGTATGTTAGCTAATACTGTACACTGAATGGTTCAGTTGTGATGTTGTAAGATGGCCGGTCACAAGACCTGTATAGTGTATGGATCAGTTGTCATGTTGGAGGGCTGTCTGTGTATTGATCTGTATACTGTACGGTTCAGTTGTCACATTGAAGATCCATCTGTATGGTGATCTGTATACTGTATGGTTCAGTTGTCATGTTGAAGGGCCATCTATCTGGTGATCTGTATACTGTATGGTTCAGTTGTCACATTGAAGATCTGTCTGTATGGTGATCTGTATACTGTACGGTTCAGTTGTCACATTGAAGATCCATCTGTATGGTGATCTGTATACTGTATGGTTCAGTTGTCATGTTGAAGGGCCATCTATCTGGTGATCTGTATACTGTATGGTTCAGTTGTCANATACTGTACGGTTCAGTTGTCATGTTGAAGAGCAGTCTGTATGGTGAACTGTATACTGTACGGTTCAGTTGTCATGTTGAAGAGCAGTCTGTATGGTGAACTGTATACTGTACGGTTCAGTTGTCATGTTGAAGAGCAGTCTGTATGGTGAACTGTA
Source organism: Mizuhopecten yessoensis (assembly GCF_002113885.1). NCBI lineage: Eukaryota > Metazoa > Mollusca > Bivalvia > Pectinida > Pectinidae > Mizuhopecten > Mizuhopecten yessoensis. The sequence goes on from NW_018404512.1 coordinate 70,627, forward strand.
TACTGTACGGTTCAGTTGTCATGTTGAAGAGCAGTCTGTATGGTGAACTGTATACTGTACGGTTCAGTTGTCATGTTGAAGAGCAGTCTGTATGGTGAACTGTATACTGTACGGTTCAGTTGTCATGTTGAAGAGCAGTCTGTATGGTGAACTGTATACTGTACGGTTCAGTTGTCATGTTGAAGAGCAGTCTGTATGGTGAACTGTATACTGTACGGTTCAGTTGTCATGTTGAAGAGCAGTCTGTATGGTGAACTGTATACTGTACGGTTCAGTTGTCATGTTGAAGAGCAGTCTGTATGGTGAACTGTATACTGTACGGTTCAGTTGTCATGTTGAAGAGCAGTCTGTATGGTGAACTGTATACTGTACGGTTCAGTTGTCATGTTGAAGAGCAGTCTGTATGGTGAACTGTATACTGTACGGTTCAGTTGTCATGTTGAAGAGCAGTCTGTATGGTGAACTGTATACTGTACGGTTCAGTTGTCATGTTGAAGAGCAGTCTGTATGGTGAACTGTATACTGTACGGTTCAGTTGTCATGTTGAAGAGCAGTCTGTATGGTGAACTGTATACTGTACGGTTCAGTTGTCATGTTGAAGAGCAGTCTGTATGGTGAACTGTATACTGTACGGTTCAGTTGTCATGTTGAAGAGCAGTCTGTATGGTGAACTGTATACTGTACGGTTCAGTTGTCATGTTGAAGAGCAGTCTGTATGGTGAACTGTATACTGTACGGTTCAGTTGTCATGTTGAAGAGCAGTCTGTATGGTGAACTGTATACTGTACGGTTCAGTTGTCATGTTGAAGAGCAGTCTGTATGGTGAACTGTATACTGTACGGTTCAGTTGTCATGTTGAAGAGCAGTCTGTATGGTGAACTGTATACTGTACGGTTCAGTTGTCATGTTGAAGAGCAGTCTGTATGGTGAACTGTATACTGTACGGTTCAGTTGTCATGTTGAAGAGCAGTCTGTATGGTGAACTGTATACTGTACGGTTCAGTTGTCATGTTGAAGAGCAGTCTGTATGGTGAACTGTATACTGTACGGTTCAGTTGTCATGTTGAAGAGCAGTCTGTATGGTGAACTGTATACTGTACGGTTCAGTTGTCATGTTGAAGAGCAGTCTGTATGGTAAGCTCTTGCAGACATGGCAGCAATAGCTGGAAGGCGTCTTGTATGTAGGTACTACTGTTTCCAGCCTGTAACAGAAAGTGATGGTTTATTATCGAGGGTCATTATAGTTACAGTACAGTGTAATGCAAACAAATCAGGTGGATGGGTAGATAAGTAGGTATTCGTTAAGAGAGTTGGTACACCTTTAAAACATCTATCTATACCTTAAGGTAGACAGTGGTGGTCAGTGATGATACAGAGTTAAATATTTCCGTGTCGATCTATACATACCTCCAGGTAGATGTTTGTGACCAGAGTGTTGATATGACTGCTATCCTCCTCACCCTCCTGTTTAACACACACAACAAAATCAGTCATTTCCAAAGCATTAACTTTCAATTTTCACAAACCAATAATATTGTTACTTTGTGCAGGACAGACAGAAAAAACAAAAGACCTATGGAAAGTTTTTACAAAAGACCTATACAATGACATATTAACCATGGTAAATAATCTTTCATTTAATGCAGCTTTTAGGTCAGATAAGGTCCCGATACTCACAGCCAGTTTGTTGAGGATGGTTGTAAATCTCATGGACAAGATTCCCACCTCTGTACACAGGACATTTGTCAGACTGCAACACAAAAAATACATTACTAGATTGTTTTATAGCCAAATATTGTCATCATTACCTTAAAAACCGTAAAAGAACTTGGAAATCTACAAGGTAGAATGCATGTAATTTGGTCATTTGGGACCAGGAAATCTCTTCAAATTACTGGTAGATGGTAATAAAAGCTTTCTGGATACCTGTAACAAGTTTGACTGGGTGTAATCAATATCAGGACAGATTTTCATCACAATATGTGTACAATAAATAATAGAGTTTATCTGTATGTGTTATATATATTGAATTCTTACAAATCAGCAAAATTAGTATAAAATCAAACATAATGTAACGCTAATGATGGTGACGCAGTACTGTACAAGCAGATTAACATCAATTAGTCACTTCTATCACGATCAGGAACATATCTCTCAGGACATATGTGTGTGTAGACATGTATATATCTGCAGTTCCATCCTTGGCTCCAGGTGAAAATCACACTTACATTAATAACCTTAATGTTTTTTATTACCTGGGGTCAAGGATGCTGTAGTGATTTCTGTGTCTTTCATTTCTAGGATGTTCTCAACATATTTGTAAGGTTACGAGTAAGGAAGTTTATGTGATAGGAGGGTGAGAATTAGGAAAGATATGATTGATGGAGAAGAAGATAGGATAAAGAAGGTGAATGATGAGAAAAGGGGAGGAAGGACATGAGGGAGAAGGGAATGATAAATAAGGGAAGGACAGGGATAAGAAAGCACGAACACAGGATATGAACAAATGAAGGTGAGCTCGAGGGAAAAACAAGGAATGAGGATAAGAGAGGAAAATGAGGAAGAAGGGAGATAAAGGTAGTCTTGACAGGGTTTTTATGTATTGTTTTACAGCTCATTAACAATTTCAGTTATTTGGGGCCAAAAGATAAAGAAGAGAAAAAAGGAGAGGGAAATGAAAAGGGAGGGAGTGATGAGGGGGAAGGACGTTGAGACTGCAATTCAGGACAGAAAGAAGGTGAATATTAATAAGGAGTTGTGAGGATAACATGATGAAGGAAGACTCACTTTGAAAGACTGGTGGCACGCTCCGTAAACTGTACATCAGACTGCTGCTGTAACAGAATTAGCTCCCCTGCCTTGTGGAACTGCTCCACTGACTTGGATGTCAGTTCTGCAAGTGATTGTATTGCCACCTGGTGGACAGCCTACAACACAAGTTAGACAACTCTTCTTCAGTAAAGTAATTAAGTAAACTAAAGTAAACTAACTCCCAAAAATAAATTGTTTCTTGCAGATTTTAATGATTATGCTGTCGACCATGAATTGAAATAAACTTGACACTGCAATCCTTGGACTAAAACTGTCTCATAGTTAAGATAAATTAAACTGAATAATTCCTGAAACTTTGTCATGATATAACTAAGAAATTTTGATGAAAAAATTATCAACTGATCATTGTGCAATTCCAGTGAAGAATCACCTTGGGCTGGGCCTGCTCTTCTTCTCCCTCTTGTGTACACAACTTACTGATACTCTGGCGGATTTTTTCTTGGCACTGAAACAGATGTGATAATTTAATAACTTTGACTGAACTTATTACTACAATGTCTGAAGTGGGGTGGGCTTACAAAGAGGCTGGAAGCAGGCTATATATAGCTACAGTTCATGTACGAAATCGTGTGTTTAATGTGATTTCCAAACACATTTTCATTAATATATACAATGTATATCAATTAAAAAGAAACCATTTTTATGAGACTAACTGGTTGGCAATGATTAAGATATTCAAACCTTAGTATATATGATCAAGTTTTGAAATATTTGTCTGCTATTCTGCACAGGATAGGGTTGAGAATGAAATTGAATGAAACCAAATGCAGATTAAACTAGAGTAAAAATCTGTTGAAAAAAAACAAAATATGAACGTTTACTAGTCTGACACATTGCTGTGAGACTTTCTGGTAGTAATTCAGTATTGAATGACTGAGTAAACACTAGAACAAAGTTTACTACCCGACTTCTATGCTAACTCTGGACTCTCCAATGATCCTTTAAAATGGCTGATATTTACAAGGGTATATAAACCAATGCTACACACATAGCACACATAGGTATGGATGATATGACCTACCCTGTTTAGTTTGTCCGGGCTAGTACCCAGATGGAGGTTTGTCAAGATATCAGTAACAAGCTTCACAAAATCTTGGTCCTCTGGCTCTTCTGAAATACATTCACACACTAGCAATTAGTCCGAATTATTCTGACGTTTTATCAACTTTTTTCATATCGGTCTGTCGTCGATTAACGTCAGAACTCGGGCCCTCTATAATATGCGGGAAATTTGCGACCCGTGCCTGGAGCGCACTTCAAACTGATATTTTAGAAACAAATCGTCACTTTCACACACATGTCGCACATGGATCGAAAGATCTATTCTTTTTGCACAAGATGAACATAAATTACATGCCTCAAACAACCAAAACAAACTCTAAAAACATATTTTTTCAAACTTACTCTGTTTTACTCTAGTTTTTTGATAGCCCCGCCTTCTAATGCCACGTGACTAAAATCTCGCCGGCCTTCGTCATAACGTTGGGATATATCTACGATAATGCGAGATCTTGTCAAGTCATGTGACATTGCTCATGGCCTAATTTCCATTAAAAACATGGTTTGGTATAGAAAACGTTGGAAAATACTTTTCGTAATGATCTTTGAAACATGTTATTGATACCACCTGGTACATAAAGAATAGATCTTTCAATCCATGTGCGACATGTGTGTGAAAGTGACGATTTGTTTCTAAAATATCAGTTTGAAGTGCGCTCCGGGCACGGGTCGCAAATTTCCCGCATATTATAGAGGGCCGGAGTTCTGACGTTAATCGATGACAGACCGATATGAAAAGAGTCGATAAAACGTCAGAATAATTCGGACCAACTAGCAATAAACGTCTTTTAACAAACAATGTTACCTGTGATTTATTAAGACAGTATTGCCCTATAGTGCTTATATAATGATAACTTGTGACACTTACACAGTGTTACCCTGTGTTCTTTATACAGACAACCTTCATAAATGGAAAATAGTGTTTCATACCTGAAAACATCATTTAAATAAAGCAAGTTCTGTCAAAATAGGTCAACTGGACTATGGCAATGTCAAAATTAAAAGGGTTTAATGAGTCAGAGCTACATACCATCATCATTATCCTCTTCATTTCTTTCAAACACCTGTTTGATCCTGATGAGGTCAGACTTTATGTCAGCTAGTGTGTCAGCAGGCATGGATGCCAACAATGTCTGGACCTTCTTCTCACACTGATTAGACAGGATCTCCAGTGCTTCTAAGTGGGAAAGGCCTGAAAAAGGAAGGTATAATGTTGACAAGTGGGCAAAACATGAACAAATAGACTCAATTCAATTTGATTTATACTGATAGGTAGTATAGGCTCAGCCCGTTACTTTATTCTGAAAGATAGTTAAGACCCAGTTTGTTACTTTATACTGATAGCTTGCAGAGACTGGGATTGTTACTTTATAACCTAAGCTTGTTACTGATAGCTTTGTAGAGACTTAATTTGTTACTTTATATTGATAGCTAGTATAGACACAGCTTGTTACTTTATACTAATAGCTAGTATAGACTCAGCTTGTTATTTTATACTGATAGCTACTATAGACCAAGCTTGTTACTTTATACTGATTAGACTCAGCTTGTAACTTTATACTGATAGCTAGTATAGACTCAGCTTGTTACTTTATACTGATAGCTAGTATAGATTCAGCTTGTTATTTTATACAGATAGCTAGTATAGACCAAGCTTGTTACTTTAAATTGATAGCTAGTATACACTTAGCTTGTTATTTTATACTGATAGCTAGTATAGACTCAGCTTGTTACTTTATACTGATAGCTAGTATAGACCCAGCTTGTTACTTTATACTGATAGCTAGTATAGACCTAGCTTGTAACTTTAAACTGATAGCTAGTGTAGACTCAGCTTGTTACTTTATACTGATAGCTAGTATAGACCCAAATAATGATAGCTAGTATAGACCCAGCTTGTTACTTTATACAGATAGCTAGTATAGACCCAGCTCGTTACTTTATACTGATAGCTAGTATAGACTCAGCTTGTTTCTTTATACTGATAGCTATAGTATAGACATGCTTGTTACTTTATACTGATTAGGCTCAGCTTGTTACTTTAAACTGATTAGACTCGGCTTGTTACTTTATACTGATAGCTATAGTATAGACCCAGCTTGTTACTTTAAACTGATAGCTAGTATAGGTTCAGCTTGTTACTTTATACTGATAGCTAGTATAGACCCAGCTTGTTACTTTATACTGATAGCTAGTATAGATCCAGCTTGTTAGTTTATACTGATAGCTAGTATAGACCCAGCTTGTTACTTTATACTGATAGCTAGTATAGGTTCAGCTTGTTACTTTATACTGATAGCTAGCATAGACCCAGCTTGTTACTTTATACTGATAGCTAGTAAAGGTTCAGCTTGTTACTTTATACTGATAGCTAGTATAGACCCAGCTTGTTACTTTAAACTGATAGCTAGTAAAGACTCAGCTTGTTACTTTATACTGATAGCTAGCATAGACCCAGCTTGTTACTTTATACTGATAGCTAGTTTAGACCATGCTTGTTACTTTATACTGATAGCTACCATAGACCCAGCTTGTTACTTTATACTGATAGCTAGTATAGGTTCACCTTGTTACTTTATACTGATAGCTAGCATACACCCAGCTTGTTACTTTATACTGATATCTAGTATAGTTTCAGCTTGTTTCTTTATGCTGATAGCTAGCATAGACCCAGCTTGTTACTTTAAACTGATAGCTAGTATAGACCCAGCTTGTTGCTTTATACAGATAGCTAGTATAGGTTCAGCTTGTTACTTTAAACTGATAGCTAGTAAAGCCTCAGCTTGTTACTTTATACTGATAGGTAGCATAGACCCAGCTTGTTACTTTATACCGATAGCTAGTATAGGTTCAGCTTGTTTCTTTATACTGATAGCTAGTATAGGTTCAGCTTGTTACTTTAAACTGATAGCTAGTATAGACCCAGCTTGTTGCTTTATACTGATAGCTAGTATAGGTTCAGCTTGTTACTTTATACTGATAGCTAGCATAGACCCAGCTTGTTACTTTATACTGATAGCTAGTATAGATTCAGCTTGTTTCTTTATACTGATAGCTAGTTTAGACCATTCTTGTTACTTTATACTGATAGCTACCATAGACCCAGCTTGTTACTTTATACTGATAGCTAGTATAGTTTCAGCTTGTTTCTTTATACTGATAGCTAGCATAGACCCAGCTTGTTACTTTATACTGATAGTTGGTATAGGGTCAGCTTGTTTCTTTATACTGATAGCTAGCATAGACCCAGCTTGTTTCTTTATACTGATAGCTACCATAGACCCAGCTTGCTACTTTATACTGATAGCTAGCATAGACCCAGCTTGTTTCTTTATACTGAAAGCTAGTATAGGTTCAGCTCGTTTCTTTATACTGATAGCTAGTAAATTTTCAGCTTGTTTCTTTATACTGATAGCCAGTATAGGTTCAGCTTGTTTGTTTATACTGATAGCTAGTAAATTTTCAGCTTGTTTCTTTATACTGAAAGCTAGTATAGGTTCAGCTCGTTTCTTTATACTGATAGCTAGTATAGGTTCAGCTTGTTTCTTTATACTGATAGCTAGTACAAAATCAGATTGTTTCATTTACACTGAAAGCTGGTCAAGATTCAGTATATTACTTTCATCTTGTTAGCTCATAAAGATTCAACTTGTTACCTTTATACTTTTAGCTTATACTGGCTCAGATAGTTACTTTTAGGGATACTACAGACCAAGCTTGTTACTTTTAACTGATACTTAGTACAGGTACATTTGTACATTGAATACCTCATCTCTAAACTTGCCTTGATACTCATCAAACATAAATCCAAAGTGAGCCTTCCTTGCTTCATCAGATTCCTTTTCCATCTCAATACGCTTGACTGAATCCTCTTTAGCATCTCGTAGAATCTGGGAAAGATTAGGCTTATCTCCCCGGTGAAAGAGCACTTCCTTTGTCTTGCGAAGACCAGGGTCATGGTCTTTGATGACATCATATGTTTTTTTACCAATGTTTTCCAGAACATCTAAACTCCCCGTCACCAAGGCATTACTCTACAACATAAGTATATCACCAAATAGCTATAATACCACATACTGTACATCAGTGTCACAACAGAATTTAACTGACAATCAAATACAAATGAACACAGTACCTTGTTATGAATAATAATCTTTTTAGTGAAAAAAGTTGCAATTGATTGGTCTCCTAGACTAAGAACACTTACTACTTACAGTATATAAAAAACTATGTTCTTCAGTGCCTCTACTAACCGTGTTCTGTACAATGTTGGTAGTATTCTGTACCACGGAAGTCAAGCTAGACATCCCCCATGATGAAAACCAACTGCCTCCAGCACCCTTGTCTTCTCTTACAGGGCTTGTTTTATTAACTCCTGTCTTTTGCTCTTCTTTTTCTTCGTTTTCCTGATGATCCCCTTCTTCCTCTACAAAATCAATACAATCACATCAGTGTCATAGTGCCTCAATGTTTCATACTCATACATTATAACTGAATTTATCTTAGAAATCCTCATAACTTATACACCTTACTTTCTCTGTCCATGGTGGTATTTTCTGGGGCCTCGGCTTCCACCTTTCCCTGTTTCTTCATTTCTGCAAGTTCTGCTGGTGATGGCGCCCCCATGCTGGTCTCCACTGCATCCATCAGTGTGTTTAACCCACCTCCTGTAGCAGAACCATGGTCTATTATTATCAATGGCATGATATATCTCGAGAGATGTTATTGTTTAGATCTGTCCCATTTAATAGAAATGTGTTGTGACCCATCAACATGTATTATGTACATATATATGTATGTCAATTTTGTGATGGTTATCTTTTAATAACTGCCAGTTATCTCCCTTTACGGAGTTGATCCCCACCCATTGTGCATTTTAAACAAAGGTCTGATTACCTGAGACAGGAATGAATGAAAAAAAAAGTGTTATCATTAAATGTACATCAGTCTAGAAACATTAGTGGCACAGACCGACTAAGCATCACAAACTGTACATACCAACATGGTCAGCTAAGGATGAGAACCAGTTTCCTTTGGCCTGCTCCTCTGGAGATTGTTCCTTTACAGGGCTCACTGGATTGTCTCCTTCACCTTCTGTCATAGTCTTTTCTTTTTCCTTTTGATCCCCTTCCACTGAGTAAGCAAATATGATACACATATATTAGTGTCATGGCATTTCACCGCTTGATCATGATCATCGTAACTGAAAATGACATATACCACCGCTTTAAAAATTCTCATAACTTGTATATATCTTACCTTCTCTGTCCATTGGGGTGTTTTCTGGAGCCTCTGCTTCCACCTTTGACTTTCTCTTCATTTCAGCGAGTTCCTCTGGTGTTGGTGCCCCCATGCTGGTCTCCACTGCATCTACCAGTGTGTTGAATCCATCCTCTGTAAAAGTTATAGAGTCTCTCACTAAATAGTTAGATCAAAATTGTTGAACTGACCAAAATTATTCAAGTACAGAACTTTATTGTTTGTTGGTGGTGATTTTATATTCTTTTACTTCAGCCTTATACTAGCTTATATATTCAGTTAGGGACAAGTCCATCATTAAGTTATTAGCTCTATAGCCAGGGGATCGATATCCTTGCAATTGGAATTAACTGGCTTAAATTGAAATGGTTAATTTCTAATATAATCCCAATCTTTTAGTTGTGTTCTTTAGATTGACGACAAATATTCTGGGGAGTTCTGATTTTTACTTTGCTACCATTTTCACACTGCATTATATGGAAGAGACAGAAAGACCAGAGTATTTCATTTGTACATAAAAGAAAGTTGATACACTTACTTTAACTTTTCCAGTGTTTTAATAGGCTAATTTCTGACAGCTGGCTACTAAAATACTTTATAAACTCTAGTCTATGATAACATGTCCATGATAGTCTTTTTTTTAACAAAAGAAAAGCATGCCCTCATTTAGTTCTATCAGCATATTGCTAGGCTTTATCCTCATGCATTTGCATTCAGGTAAAACCTTATAAATATAGTTTACATATATATATTTGTATTAGGTTAACATGGACTGTCAGACTGAAATTCTACAAAAACTATACATGTACACTCAGTACATACCAACTTGACTGGTGAAGGTTGTCACTGAATGTGAGGCTACATCCATCAGGGAGGACCCCCAGTTACCCCAGGCACTCCAGCCACTTGATGCAGATGACTGCAATTGGTAAATAATATTAACTCAATATTTTTTTCATATTTCATAATTTGTAAATATCAATAGTATTTAATCTCCTTTCATGAAAAAGAACTTTCAAATATGTATTTAAAGTATTTCTACTGACATACCTTCAGATTGTATGCTAAACATACAACAAACATCCATATTCTGTATATCTCATTTCATATCAATTTCAAGCATCACAATTAAATGCAAATAATACATACCTGTTCTTTTCCTTCTGCTTTTGTTTGTGTTTTTAATTCCTCTGAATTTTGAGAAGAAACATCTTCCACATCCTGATGTTTTGTCTCTGTTGATGTGTTAGATACATCTTTCAAGTTTTGTGTGGTTCCTTCTTTTTGGGGAGTTGTTTCCTTTGACTTTTGGGTAGCAATCTCTTCTTGCATATCGGTAGTTGTCCCACTTGGTGTACGAGTCTTTTTCACCTCTGATTCACTTGACTGTGTTGATGTATCGGGACTTGACACAGCAATGTCAGATGTTTCTTCATGTTTATCACTCTCAATAATAACTTCTTTTTTATGATCACCATCACCTGAAACTGGACTTGATGATGCTACAGTATCATCAGATTGCTTCTTCTTTCCTTTGGCCGGTGAACCAGACCCTTTTACAGCTGTATTAGACTTTGGAGCTTGAGTTTTGCCAGAAGCATTAGTTTTTTTACCTTTATCGATGGACTTTGCTGATTCTGTTTCTTGTTTTCCATCATCAGCTTTATTCTTATTTGTCTTTTTGGGTTGTGCTTTTTTCTGTGACCCTTTACCAACAGCACCTTTCTTGGTTTCCTTTTCTACTCCAACACTTGTATTTGTCACTGTAGCACTTTTAGCCGAACTACTTCCATCAGATTTATCAGTTTTTATAGCTTTTGTCTCTGAATGTAAACTTTTTTCTTTTTTTGCTTTTGAATTAGGGTTTACTGGCACACCATCACCTTCATCTGCACTTGCAAACTCATCCTCAGAATCTGACATGCTGGCAGTGGTCTGAAAAATAATCAAAACATATAAGTAATAATGTATGCCTATATAAATTTTAGGCCAAAACAAATATTTGTGTTTCTGCTTTCATCCTCAGAAAAAAATAGGGTAGGTAGCTAGGCAATATTTCTTATTTTGGAAAATACTTTTACTATATGCTTATATAAAAGACAACTTTTTAGACTCACCAAAAACCTAATGGGACAGAAAGGTGAAATTATCCTACCAAGCTGTAATTCTGAAAAAGACTTAGCAAGCAAGTTCAGTAATTACTTTCTGAATAAAATCAGCTCAATCAGGAAAAATATTACCGAAGTGAACACCTTTGCTGACATTGACATCTCTGTCATGACTGCTGACATTGCATTTGATGGGGAACCATTGACAAAGCTCTCACCAACAACCCAGGATGAGTTGCGCAACATTATCATGACCTCGCAATCGAAGTCCTGTGAGCTTGACCCACTGCCTACAGACCTATTAAAGCAATGTCTTGAAGCACTGCTTCCTTTGATTACCGCAATCATGAATAAATCATTGGTTGAGTCAAAGGTTCCATTATGTTTCAAGAAGGCACATGTCAGACCATTGTTAAAAAAGCCTGGAATGGACAAGGAGGAGTTGAAAAACTACCGCCCAGTTTCAAATCTGCCTTTTCTGTCTAAGATCTTGGAGAAGGTTGTGTCCCGGCGTTTAGAGGTTCATCTCCATGCAAACAGTCTCCATGACAACATGCAATCGGCCTACCGCATGGGACACTCTACTGAGACGGCCCTCCTACGTGTACATAGTGATATAGCTTCTGCATTGGATAACAAGTGCAGAGCGGTGCTTGTCATGCTGGACTTGTCAGCTGCATTTGACGTCATCGACCATGGCATACTTTATAAACGTCTGGAATACTCTTATGGAGTGACTGATACCGCACTATGCTGGATACAGTCATACCTGAGTGAACGACGACAGTGTGTTGCCATCGGATCTGCCACCTCACATGACAAAGTACTAGATTTCGGGGTTCCTCAAGGGTCGGTGTTAGGACCACGAAAATATTGTATGTACTCCAAACCGATTGGAGAGATTTGTCGTCGCCATAGCCTTCGCTATCATTGCTATGCTGATGACACACAAATTTACATGGTCATAAAACCACAGGACAGTTGGAATACAGTCTCAGAAAGTCTGGAAGCTTGTCTGACAGATATCAGTATCTGGATGAACGCCAACATGCTTAAACTTAATCAGGAAAAGACGGAACTAATCGTCTTTTCCCCAAAGTGTCAGCAAACAATGGCTCTCCAGCTCAAGGTTGGTGCCAGAACTATTGAGACTGTTCCAGCTGTTAAAAACCTAGGGGTATACTTTGACAGTTCTCTGAACATGGAGAAACAAGTGAACGCTATTGCCAAATCCTGTTACTACCAGATCAGGAACATCGGCTGTATTCGGCAGTTTCTAACTGCAGATGCATGCAAGATTTTGGTGCATTCACTTGTTACCTCTCGGTTGGATTATGGTAACGCCCTGCTCTGTGATATATCTGACAAACTAACTAGTCGTCTGCAGAGGGTCCAGAACACTGCAGCACGGCTAGTTACTCGTACTCGAAAGAGAGAGCACATCACACCTGCGCTTTATTCGTTACACTGGTTACCTGTACGATACAGGTTGCAGTACAAAATTCTGGTATACACATACAAGGCACTGAATGGAACAGTTCCTCAGTACCTACAGGAACTCGTTACCCTGTATCAGCCGTCAAGATCACTGCAGTCAGAGTCAGAATCTTTGTTGTGTGTCCCAAAATCTCGTACTGTGACCTACGGAAACAGATGCTTTGGGAGGGTTTCGGCTACGTTGTGGAATAGTTTACCATCTGCTATTAGGAAATCAAATACTCTGGCCAAGTTCAAGAGGGACATAAAAACTCACCTCTTCACGTCTGCATTTTAGAATCTTTGCAAAGACATCATGTAAATACCACCCTTTTATTTGTTCAATTATGTGCACATTGCTTAGAGTAATTTTACAAATTATATAGGGCGCTATATAAATGCTGTATATAATTATTATTATATAGAGCAGGAGTTTGGACTTTAACAATGAATATGTCATTTTTGTATATTAAATGCCAATCAAAACTTCAGGGTTAGAACACAATATTTTTTTATTTGGTCTTATCAAGGAATTAGATTAGAATTTAAGTCTGTGGCCTTATCAAATGTGGAATCAGTGCAGAAAGTACCAAGAGATACCCAACTGCTATATATTATTTCTTCTTTGTGTCATATAGTGTACACGTTTATGCATTTTTGCTGACTCTAGACATTCATGCAAGTTTATACAGAAGAAGCATAAACTATTAGGTAAACGTACAGTAACTCACAGCTCAGACACATGAAGCAATATATATACATTTCAAGATTTATAACAGGTCCGAAATGTCATCCAATCACAAACAATAAAGATTTCTTAACAGAAATTTGTGTAAGAACACTATATATAGCATACAACGTTCAAAAAAATTATGGACATTATGTATGTACAAATGCGTAAAAACTAGGGCCTTGTGTACCGTGTCGATTTTACCAATAAATAAAGGTTTTATATGTCTCTGATTCATAAGTGTCGCATATAAGCAGCAACTGACAGTAAAGTTACAGGTTCAGCTTTAAGTAGAGTGCATTAACCTCCTTGTTGAACGTTGTAGATAGTTAACGCCACTCATTTACCGTCTGTTTTTATTCAGGCCACGTCAACTCTGGGTGGAAAATTATATCTTTGACGTAATTTCATTGCTTGTTTTGTCAGTACTATTTCGCCGTGCATTCAAACATTTTGTTGATGCAGACTTTCAGTCAAACTATCGTACTCAAACAAGTGGTTCAAAATAAATATTAGAAATTTAATCACAAATTCTGAATGAAACAATTAAAACGCAAGTAAAATATACACAAAGTATTGAAATGCTCTGACACAGTTTTAGGAGATATCTCAAAAACGTGGCGATAGAGGAACTGTTACAGAATAATGTTCCAAAATTTGTGGTTCGCTTAAAAATATTTGCTTTACTCTGTGTTATTTCTTTCACAAAACAAAGATGGCTGGCATTTACGAGGTTTGTAGTAGTTTCATGAAAACAAAAACACGGCTTACCAGAATCGGATGTTTGTTTTAAACACGGAAGACTTAAATGTCTGCCAACAAAGCCACTGACGAGAGAAGAAAAAAGACCTGGGTGTTTCGCCCTAAATCCACTTGGCCAACGAGTCGTTTGTTTCTGATCGATCATCACATGGGCTTGATAGACTTATATGATAAAATTAGCTAGACATTGGTTCATTGCAGCTGACACCGTTGTAAGCATCGAATCGCTTCTTAAGGTGCTTCTTAATATTGTCCACTCCACTTCCGGTTGCATTTGGAAGCATTGAAGAAGACTTTATTTCTCAAAACTAGTGAAAATTATGTACATGTGCAGTGGGTTAAAAAAAAGTTGCATCCTAATTTCATTTAAAATAAGGGTATTCAGTTATTAAAAAAAGGACTGGCAGGCATGTATAGATCACAAGTCTAAAAAAAAGAGAGTTCATTTTACTATTTAGTATACACACATTATGAATAATTACATGTTGTTACAGACCTGTCAATGAACTATACTTCGAAGTATAGATATTAAAAGGTTTCATGCCAATCATGGGTTAAAAAATACTGAATTTAAATTGGACATTAGGGAAGCCTGTATGTATTACCACAGCTAGTTAGTAGAAGCTTGGTTCATAATTATTGGGGTGATTTTCCAGTGTTTGTTTAACCTGGTTTAAAAGAAAATACATATATTAGTTTTTTACTTTGTTCAGGACACGTATATTCTTTTCCTTTAATTGCCAAAATTTGCAAGCGTGTAGTGTACCATTTGAGATGGGAAGGGTCAGGTACTGCAATTAGGTCTTTTATTAAACTATATATCTACATAGTTATTGCCATTTGTTCATATGTGTCAGTCATATTTCATATACTCTGTCACCTTCATATGCCAACACTATATACAGAGTTATAGCCCTTTGTAAATTTTTGATACCCAGGTCTTGTTTTCGGCCATTACAAAGATGAAATGGAAATATATCGTGTATGTTCATCCAAAAAATTTCTTTAAATCTACCAGTTTAAAATTTCTATTTTTGAAATTGTTATGGTGTTTTTTTCTCAAAATCAACTTCTAATGGCAATCTGGTTGGGTTTTCTTCCTTGTTTCATATATACATAATTGTCAATATTGTACTGTATAGCCTTTTCTTGGATGGCCTGTCTGAACCTTTCAATGTTTAGTTCGAGTCTGAAGTAGCGCAAGAAACATTGATTAAGTCAAGTTTGTAAGTCGGGCTATTCCATGATTGATTTTCTTCATATAAGATCAAATGTCATTGAAAGATATATACATTGAAGTTTTTTGTGTTTCAGAAAAGTGTGACAGACTTCAGGCGAAAATGGGACAAAGACGAATACGAAAAGATAGCGAAAGAGAAGTTAGAGGCAGAGCAGATGGCTTTACTGGAGAAGGAACTCAAGGAGCCCCCTGTGAAAAGAGAACTTCTCCAACCTAGAGAGTACAAGGTATGTATACTGTACATATTAAAAACTAAGTTTCATACTTCAATATTTACTCAATTTGTCCTGTCATTTCTGAAATAAGAGTTTCCTGTACAACATAGAGGCTGTAGCAATATATAGCCCACTTTCACCATTCTCTGTATCTGCCATGATTTACTCTTATACTCGATCATAACTTACTCTTACTTCTGAATTATGCATTCCCTGTAGCAACCAAAGCTTGTAATTGGTACTTGTGAAGTAAGTGTCCTCTGTGTTGACAACAGTTTATTCTTTGTGATGCACAGGGAAGTGAACCACAGCAGCCTGTATTAAAATCCGGTACTTTAATTTCTGGACCAACTGTGATGAAAAACTTGTAAGGAAACAGCAGTTGAACTGATAAAACATACTCAATGTTACATATGAAAACTCTGAAAGTCTTTTGTAACACACCCTCTGTAGTACCACGTGCACACCCTCATATAATCCATGAAACACATCTTCATATATACTTGTAACATTCCTCATGTAAACCTTGTAACTCGCCATTAATAATCCTTGTAATAAACCTCATATATTTCATGTTATGCACCTCATGTAATCCTTGTAACACACCCTCATATAATCCATATAATACACCCTCATGCATGAAATACTTGTATACATAACACACCCTTATATAATCCATATAATACACCCTCATATAATACTTGTAGCACTGTACCCTCATATAATCCATGTAATACACCCTCATATAATCTATGTACCACACCCTCATATAATCCACGTAATACACCCTCATATAATCTATGTACCACACCCTCATATAATCCATGTAATACACCCTCATATAATACATGTAACACAATCTCATATAATCCATGTCATACATCCTCATATAATACTTGTAATACTTGTAGCTCATCCTCATATAATACTTGTTGCACACCCTCATATAATCCATGTAATACACCCTCATATAATCTATGTACCACACCCTTATATAATCCATGTAATACACCATCATATAATACATGTAACACACCCTCATATAATCCATGTAATACACCCTCATGTAATACTTGTAGCTCATCCTCATATAATACTTGTATACGTAGCATACCCTCATATAATCCATGTAATACACCCTAATATAATCCATGTAACACGCCTTCATATAATCCATGTACATGTAATACACCCTCATATAAACTATGTAATATTACCCTATATAATAATTGTAGCACACCCTCATGTAATACTTGTAGCACAATCTCATATAATACTTGTAGCACACACTCATATAATACTTGTAGCGCACACTCATATAATCCATGTAATACACACTCATATAATCCATGTAATACCCCCTCATATAATACTTGTAATACACCCTCATGTAATACTTGTAGCACAATCTCATATAATACTTGTAGCGCACACTCATATAATCCATGTAATACACACTCATATAATCCATGTATTACATCCTCTTATAATTTATGTAATACACCATCATATAATCCATGTAATACACCCTCATGTAATACTTGTAACTCATCCTCATATTATACTTGTAGCATACCCTCATATAATACTTGTAGCACACCCTCATGTAATACTTGTAGCACACCCTCATATAATCCATGTAACACACCATCATATAATCCATGTAATATACCCTCATATGATCCATGTAACACCCGTCATGTTATCCATGTAATACACCCTCATATAATACATGTAACACACCCTCATGCTATCCATGTGATACACCCTCATAGAATACTTGTAACACACTCATATAATACCTTCATGTAATCCATGCAATACACCCTCATATAATACTTGTAACATACCCTCACGTTATCCATGTATGTAACACACCCTCATAGAATACTTGTAACACACTCTCATATAATACATGTAACACACCCTCATATAATACATGTAACACGCCCTCATATAATACATGTACCCTCATATAATACTTGTAACCCCCCCTCATATAATACATGTAACACACCCTCATATAATACTTGTAACACACCCTCATAGAATACTTGTAACACACTCTCATATAATACCTTCATATAATCCACGCAATACACCCTCATATAATACTTGTAACACACCCTCATATAATACATGTATCACACCCTCATATAATACATGTAACACACCTTCATATAATACATGTAACACACCCTCATATAATACATGTAAAACACCCTCATATAATACTTGTAACACACCATCATAGAATACTTGTAACACACTCTCATACAATACCTTCATATAATCCACGCAATACACCCTCATATAATACTTGTAACACACCATCATAGAATACTTGTAACACACTCTCATATAATAGCTTCATATAATCCACGCAATACACCCTCATATAATACTTGTAACACACCCTCATATAATACATGTAACACACCCTCATATAATACATGTAACACACCCTCATATAAAACTTGTAACACACCCTCATATGATACTTGTAACACACCCTCATATAATCCATGTAACACACCATCATATAATATATAATCCATGTAAATAATACATGTAACACACGCTCATATAATACTTGTAGCACAATCTCATATAATACTTGGAATACTTGTAGCTCATCCTCATATAATACTTGTAACACACCCTTATATGATACTTGTAACACCCCCTCATATGATACTTGTAACACACTCTCATATAATACATGTGACACACCCTCATATACTCCATGTAACACACCCCCATATAATCCATGTACCACACCCTCATATAAGTCATGTAACACACCCCCATATAATACATGTAACACCCCCTCATATGATACTTGTAACACCCCCTCATATAATACACGTAACACACCCTCATAGAATCCATGTAACACACATCCATGTAACACACATCCATGTAACACACATCCATGTAACACACCCGCATATAATTCATGTAACAAACCCTCATATAATCCATGCAACACACCCTCATATTCATATAATCCATGTGACACACCCTCATATAAAACATGTAACACACCCGCAGATACTACATGTAACACACCGTCATATAATACATGTGACACACCCTCATATAATTCACGTAACACACCCTCATAGAATACATGTAACACATCCTCATATAATACTTGGAATACTTGTAGCTCATCCTCATATAATACTTGTATACGTAGCACACCCTCATGTAATACTTGTAGCACACCCTCATGTAATACTTGTAGCACACCCTCATATAAACACCCTCATATAAAACTTGTAACACAACCTAATATAATACATGTAACACGCCCTCATATAATTCACTCATATAATACATGCAACACACCCTCATATACTCCATGTAACACACCCGCAGATACTACATGTAACACACCCTAATATAATCCATGTAAATAATACATGTAACACATCCTCATATAATACTTGGAATACTTGTAGCTCATCCTCATATAATACTTTTAACACACCCTCATACAATACATGTAACACACGCTGATATAATCCATGTACCACACCCTCATATAATTCACGTAACACACCCTCATACAATACATGTAACACACACTCATATAATCCATGTGACACACCCTCATATACTCCATGTAACACACCGTCATATAACACATGTAACACACCCCCATATAATACATGTACCTCACCCTCATATAATAAGCATACCCTCATATAATACTTTTAACACACCCTCATAGAATACATGTAACACACCCACATATAATATATGTAACACACCCTCAAATAATACATGTAACACGCCCTCATATAATCCACGTAACACACCCTCATACACCCTCATATAATTCATGTAACACAACCTCATATAATCCATATAACACACCATCATATAGTCCATGTAACACACCGTCATATAATACATGTGACACACCCTCATATAAACCATGTAACACACCATGATATAATACATGTAATACACCCTCATGTAATACTTGTAGCACAATCTCATATAATACTTGTAGCACACCCTCATATAATCTATGAACCACACCCTCATATAAGTCATGTAACACACCCCCATATAATCCATGTAAGACACCCTCCCATAATCCATGTAATTCACCCTCATATAATATACTTGTAACACACCCTTATATGATACTTGTAACACCCCCTCATATAATCCACGTAATACACCCTCATGTAATACTTGTAGCACACCCTCATATAATTCACGTAACACACCCTCATACAATACATGTAACACACCGTCATATAACACATGTAACACACCCCCATATAATCCATGTAACACGCCATCATATAATACACCCTCATATAATACATGTAACACACCCTCATATAATCCATGTAATACACCCTCACATAATCCATGTAATACACCCTCATATAATACATGTAACACACCCTCATATAATTCATGTAACACACCCTCATATAATCCATGTAACACACCCTCATATAATCCATGTAACACACCCTCATATAATCCATGTAATACACCCTCACATAATCCATGTAATACATCCTCATATAATACATGTAACACACCCGCATATAATTCATGTAACACACCCTCATATAATCCATGTAACACACCCTCATATAATACTTGTAACATGCCTTCAGCACACATACACACATACACACATGCAGACACACCCTTTAGTTACCTTGGTTGTTAATGTGATATTAAACAAAATAACATCAAACCAAACCAATCCTTGTAGCACACCCGCAATATATAATCCATGTAACACACCCTCATATAATAATATTGGTAACTAGCCCTCATTTAAGACATGTAATACAACCTTATATAATGATGATAACCTAAGTCACATGTCCTAATGATCCACTATAAAATGTTTCTTTACCATTCATGTTGTATCCAAACCAAGTGTTTGTATTGATGACAGAACACTTGATTATAAACTATACTTATTGTATCTGTTCCAGGTCGATCTCGATTCAAAACTTGGCAAGTCTCAAGTGATCACCAAGACAACACCGGCCTCCCAACAAGGAGGGTAAGCAACACCTGTACATGTGTCGTGTAGTAATATGATAGGATGGACTTGGTGTATAAAGTCTACTGTCATCAATTTGTTTAATAGTCTACTGTGAAAATATGATGTGGAAAGAAATAAAGAATCTCAATTGAGCGATAGCGATCGATAGGTACCATAATATAACCTGGAGTGCCGCACGATGTTTCACAATCACTTTTTGACATAATGCAGTAATGATGTGGTAATATTAATTTGATGCTGTGTAACTGACTTGCTTTGTGTTACAGGTATTACTGTAATGTGTGTGACTGTGTAGTGAAGGATTCCATCAATTTTCTGGATCACATCAATGGCAAAAAACGTAGGTATCACAACTCATTATAAACACCAAAAGGTTAACGTAGGTATCACAACTCATTATAAACACCAAAAGGTTAACGTAGGTATCACAACTCATTATAAACACCAAAAGGGTAATGTAGACATCACAACTCATTATAAACACCAAAAGGGTAATGTAGATATCACAACTCATTATAAACACCAAAAGGGTAACATAGGTATCACAACTCATTATAAACACCAAAAGGGTAACGTAGACATCACAACTCATTATAAACACCAAAAGGGTAATGTAGGTATCACAACTCATTATTTCTCTATTTGATATAACCAGATATATACATAAAAGTTATCATGTAAGTTTTCTGTAAATACCAGAGTTGGCTACATGTATATGTTTAGTGTCCCATTGTGGATACTGTGATGATATCTGTTTATTACCTCAATATGCTGCCAGAACTAATGTCACCGTGCTGATTACATTCTATTTCAGATCAGAGAAATTTAGGCATGTCCATGAAAATTGAGAGGTCGTCTTTAGATCAGGTGAAGAAAAGATTTGAAATGAATGTGAAAAAACAGGAGGAGAAAAAGAAGGAATACGATTTTGAAGAGCGAATGAAGGAGCTAAAGGAAGAGGTTTGTAGTCACATGATAGTCATGTGTGCTGATAGGTCACATGATAGTTCTGTGGGCTAATAGGTCACATGATAGTCCTGTGTGCTGATATAGGTCACATGATAGTCCTGTGTGCTGATAGGTCACATGATAGTCCTGTGTGCTGATAGGTCACATGATAGTTCTGTGTGCTGATAGGTCACATGATATTCCTGTGTGCTGATAGGTCACATGATAGTCCTGTGTGCTGATGGTCTCATGATAGTCCTGTGTGCTGATAGGTCACATGAAAGTCCTGTGTGCCGATAGGTCACATGATAGTCCTGTGTGCTGATAGGTCACATGATAGTCCTGTGTGCTGATAGGTCACATGATAGTCCTGTTTGCCGATAGGTCACATGATAGTCATGTGTGCTGATAAGTCACATGATAGTCATGTGTGCTGATAGGTCACATGATAGTCATGTGTGCTGATAGGTCACATGATAGTCCTGTGTACTGATAGGTCACAGTGCAAAAAAATGTTACTTTAGAAACATTGACTGTATCAATGCCAACTAACAGTGTCTTGGAAAATCATATATAAAATAATATATTTTGTTAAATCAACTTTTGAAACGATCCAGGAAATTTAACAGTGTAACTTTTATACTATATATTTGATTTTGCTAAATATTTAAATACTGCATGGTAATTCTGTGCATTCACTTACAGCACATTTAATGTTGGTGTAATACTAAGTTCCTAAAAAGTTCATACATACACATAGTGAATAACTAGTTTTGTGTGGAGTAAAACAATAACATAAATTGTATTGTACATTATATGTACCTGTATAAATGTTACTTTATATGATGTCTTTAACTGTGAAGATATTGTAGTAATCAAGCTGAACTACATGGTTGATTAGTGACAGGAACTAAAACAAATAGAATGTAAATATTTGAAGATAATCCAGATTGATTATTATTGTAAATCACTCAATTTCATAAGAACTCAGATTGATCCACATATATTAAGACATTGTTGTATTACTCAATTCAAATTTAGGAATTCAAAAAAGGAAGGTAGTTCAGTAGTTTTCTTTGGGAAACTGGTATAGTTTGTATCTAGTGCAATTTTTTTGAAATATTTCAGGAAGAGAAGCAGAAGGCATACAGGAAGGAGAAAAGGAAGGAGAGGAAGAGGAAAGCCGACGACTCAACAGGACTGAATATTAATGTTGATCCAGACATGGCATCTGTGATGGGATTCTCCGGTTTTGGCACGACTAAACCCCCAACATAACTCAAAGGGCAGTCACCAATGTGTTAGTGGACAAACAGTCACCAATGTGTAGCGGAGGAACAGTTGTAACGCTCGTTTTTGTTGAGTGTTTCCATATCTGCAGAACTGGGAATTTCTGCTTAATTGTGCAGAGAACAGAGTTTTTGAAACAGTTAACATAAACTGCTAAAAACAGTTAAACAGAATTTGTAATTTGAATTGATACTTTACATTTCATCTAGATTTTCTGAAATATTGGACGGTAAAGTTGTTGCTGTTAACAATTCGCTGTATAAAACAGCTGACATGTGAAGCGATCTATATATATACATTCAGAGATTCTTTCAAAAAACAATAACCAGAACATTTTGGACACAAAATATTGGTTCAGGGTTCTGTACATACTTCATTTTTGGATGATCGTAAAATAATGTGATATGTTGTTATTTGTTAGTGAAAATAACAAAGATGTACACTGTAATTTATTGTATTACATATTCATTAACTTACAAAAATTTTAAACAAAACAAATTCTATCATCCATTAATTGTACTTAAACTTCAAATTTCAAACTGTTGCACATTTTACTGTAGTCCAGAATCTCTAGGGCTTTTAATGACGTGTGTATCACTTATATCTGTTGATCCATGTAGCAAATATTTAGATGGAATCCTATTGTTATTTTATAACTGTAACATCTGAAATAATGTAAGAATCATAACAATATAGAAAAGAATTTCTTAATCTGCTGAAAATTGTTAGATTTATGTCTCGAGTTGATTCTGTGTGCCACAAATGATTGGGTGTATACTGTGGAGCTGTATGATGAAAAGTTATAACAGAAAAGTGGCCCTGTCAGCTGACAGAAATCATGTTCACATAAAAAGCATCTATATGGCACAAAATCAAGTTCACATGGAAAGCATAAAATCATGTTCCCATAATAGCAAGCACCTAGTGATGACTTCAAAACACATATTAGTGAAAATTCCTTCCTACAGGTAGGAATATTGGAATTTCAGATAGGATATTTTTGTTGTTAGCATTCTTTTACCATAATTAGAATAAGAAATTTGCTTTTACATTAAACAATTTTCATAAATTAAGACTTGTTCATGTAATCACCATCTATCCAGTGCTTTTCTAAACAGGAAAAAAATCAATTCTAACTGTTATAGACACATTTTCATAAAGTAAGGGACTTTTTACACTACAACCAATTGTAGGATATATTGTGATTTATGCGAGTGAGTTTCACTCAAGTTCAAAATAAAGGGAGACAACAAACTAGGAAGACATCGTGGGACAATATCACATTAACACAGCAAGTCTGTATGAAACAAGTCAACACAGCATGTCTGTATCAGTTTAAGGGCGAGTGAAAATGAATTGGGATATGAAACTGTGAGATTGTCTGAACGGGAGAGCGCGGTGAAATGATAATTTTTGATGTGTGTCTGTAGACTGGTACATTTTAAATCATAATAAAATATCTTGTATATAAATAGTTGAGCTTTCTTTTTCTTCATGGGTGTTAAATCAAAATGTATACTTTTTAAGAATTAATGAAATGCATTTGTATCTTGTAAAGTAAATTATATCGAGTTGATCTACAGAAAGGAACTAGACCTTTGAACATAAGTGAAAACGTTGGGGATATGATACAGTAACAAGGAATATCAGAAATGTCAGATCTGACAAGTCTAGTGGTGAATTCTCTTTATAAATAATGTTGACTTACCTTGTATGTTTTAATAATAATAATGTACAACATTTATATAGTGCCTATATAATCTATATAATTTGTAAAATTACTCTAAAGCGCTTTACAACATATGGATAATAGTATTAGTTTTAATCGATAAACAAAAAAGGGTTGCAACCACCATTATGAATTAAGCAAGAAGATAATCATCTCAATGTGCATATAAATGAATAAATTTGTGTAAAGAGCCTTAAATGCAAACTTGAAGAGGTGTTGGGTCTTTATATCATTCTTGAATTTGGCTAGGGTATTTGACTGTCTAATATATAGCAGATGGTAAGTTATTCCACAACGTGGCCAAAACCCTCCCAAAGCACCAGTTTCCATAGGTCGCAGTACAAGATTTCGGGACACACAATGATTCTGTCTCAGGCTGCAACATAATGTTCAAATTATAATCACTGGCTTCAAACATTTCACTTGCATGCTAGCAAGGGATTGTCAGTTTTTAGCTCACCTGGCCCAAAGGCCCAAGTGAGCTTATAGTGCCATGGTGCGGCGTCCGGCGTCTGTCAATATTTTACTTTAAAACAACTTCTTCTTAATAACCACAAGGCCTAGGGTGATGATATTTTAGCCAGAAGCAAAATGGTATGAAGGTCTACCAAGTTTGTTAAAATAAATGACCTTCACCTATATTCATGGTCACAGGGGTCAAATATGTTAAAAACCTTTAAACAACTTCTCCTGAATAACCGAAATGCCCAGGGTGATGATATTTGTCGAAGTAGCATGCTGGGATGAAGGGCTAAAAGTTTGTTCAAATTAATGACCTTCACTTATATTCAAGGTCACAGGGGTCAATTGTCTTAGAAGTTTTTAAACAACTTCTTCTGAATAACCAAAAGGACCAATTTGTTGATATTTGGCCAGAACATGCTGGGAAGAAGGGCTACCAAGTTTGTTCAAATAAAAGACCTTCACTGGTATTCAAATGTCTAAAAAAAACTTTGAACTTCTTCTGAATAACCAAAATGCCCAGGATGTTGATATTTGGTCATTAGCAGACTAGGATGAAGAGCTACAAAGTTGTTTTTAAATGAATGACCTTGACTTATATTTAAGGTCACAGAGGTCAAATATGTTTGAAACCTTTAAACAACTTCTTCTAAAAAACCAAAAGGGACAGGATGATGAAATTTGGCCCATAACATGATGGGACGAAGGGCTTATGCCGGACGGACAGACGACGCACCACGGCATAAGCTCACTTGGCCCAGGTGAGCTAAAAAGGATAAGGTGGCGATATTTTGCAAGTTGCATCCTGAGATGAAGGGCTATAACGTAATGACCTTATTGGCCATTTAAGGTCACAGGGGTGAAATGGTTTTTAAATCTTTTAACATGTTCTTTTGAATGACTTATAGTCACAAATACTGATATTTTGCCTGTAGCTTTATTTTAGATTACTTTTAAGGTTACAAGTGTGAGATTTAGATCAGGTGAGCGATGCAGGCCCATTGGGCCTCTTGTAGAAGATTAGGTTGATTCCGAGTTTGGATCTTCACCCAAACCCACTAAAAGCCTTGTATATTAGTCATTCACTTCAAAAATGGGACTGGAATATAGGTTAACAAATCCCAAATGTGCATTTGTGTTGTGACAACATGGTATATGGTGGACTTAATTTCATATGTGATGTCAATATTATCTTGTCAAACATGCATATCTTTTGGCTTACTGAACAGACATGTATTGATGAGAAAAAAGTTCTCAACTCCATTGTAATTCTCAAACTTTATTGAACAGTGAACAATAAATCAAATGCAGAAAATTTTCTCTTAACTGAACATTTCAAACTTTGATCATAAAAACTAATTGAAA
This sequence comes from Mizuhopecten yessoensis, assembly GCF_002113885.1. Lineage (NCBI taxonomy): Eukaryota > Metazoa > Mollusca > Bivalvia > Pectinida > Pectinidae > Mizuhopecten > Mizuhopecten yessoensis. The sequence continues at coordinate 97,158 of NW_018404512.1, forward strand.
TTCAACTGCTCTAGTTTTCACTAGAGATGTTATAACACACTGTCTAACTTGTTAGTGAGGTATTTTCCTTTAACATGTTATGGCGTAACCTCATCAACCTGAACACTGAAGTTATAGAATACTTAATTTCTGGCAACTATTTATCATGACATAATATACAATGCAGGCACTTCATGTGTTGTTTCATTGCATTTGATTAATTTAAATAATCCAAATTAATAAATGACTTGCAGTTAAGATAACTACCTGAATAATCTCTAGTTAAGATTCAGTTAAAGGGGCATCACGCTGAAGTAACTTTTTTTTTTTTGTCTTTTCCAAATACTACATAAACATATCAAGTGAGACTCCTTATGGAAAATGCCGATCGGATTTGGCTAAAATAGATTCATAAAAATGATTAAATCTAAGATAATCATCGGTATTTCTACCTGTCTGACCAACGTTTTGTTCAGGGATTTCCCTCTACTAGCGCATGCGCATAGCACACCATTTCTTTGTAAACAAAATGACTGGCCGTGTGAAGTAAGCCAAAGAAAAGTGTTGTACCGTGTCAGCTACGAAGCGAATAGTTGCCAAATGGTCAAAAGATAGCGCAAGGGGTACGTTACGGAATCATTATTGCCAGTGGGAAGTATTCAAAGCAGAAAATAACTGCCCTAGCAGTCAGTACGGTGCATGTTTTCTTCCGGATAGCGGCCGGTTAAGCTGAAATAAAATCGACAGAAATGCTAGCGCTGTTTATGTTATGAATAAATATCTAAAACTATTAACCTCGCTAGTATCATTGTGTGAGTTTGAACACAGATGAACTTAGTTTAATATGTTAATGGGCATGTATCGGAGAGAGTTTACTTTGTGTTTTTTATAATTATACAGTGGTTTATGCAAACGAAAGGGATAAGTGACTGGTTAGTTTGATTTTGCCATGAGGCCC
>NW_018404512.1:98537-134583 GCF_002113885.1 Mizuhopecten yessoensis
ATTTATGTTAAAAGCTAAATAAATTTAAATTCTTAATATTGGCAAGTGTGCAATTAACTTCTGATGATGAATAATTACTGTTCAATAAGTTTGAATACGGAATTAGAAATCATATAACTTGGTTTCATAGTGCGGTAAGAAGTTGCAGTTGCCTGACGGCCCCTCTCTGAGGGCCCCTTTGTAAACCGTTTCATCTCGCTCGCACCACTTATGTTACCGGCGCTATTTTTAGCCGGGCTTTCCCGAACAATTCAAGTGGTCAAACTGGACATTTGGAACGGACTATGAATATGGGGATAGCGAGGTAACATAAGTGGAAGTGCATACAATACATACATTCATTAACAAAAAAACGCCTTTTCACGTGATGTCCCTTTAAACAAGAGGCCCAGAGGGCCTGTATTGCTCACCTGGATATCTAAGCAATCATGGCAAAATATTCTCCTTATGAGATCCAAGAGAATGGGCCAGACCCTAAGGCCAAACCTTGTAGCATATCTGTATTAGATTGTACATGCCCAGCAAGTTTATGCATGGTTATGGGGTAGGTATCTCAACTGTTTCCAAGCTGTAACTAGGTCCCTAGGGTTGTGGCAAGACCCCAGGGTCAATTCTAATATCATGACAACATTTGTCTCTTTATGCCCAGCATTTGTATATATAGTTTTGGGGTAGGGATCTCAACCATTTCAAAGTTATGACTCGGGGGTTAAGTTTGCAAAGGTGGGGCAGATCCCAGGGTCAGTTCTAATATCATGACAGCATTTGTCTCTTTATGGCCAACAACTGTATGTAAAGTTTTGGGGTGGGGATCTCAACCGTTTCGAAGTTATGACCCAGGGGTTTAGTCTCCAATGGTGGAGCCAGACCCCGGAGGCCATCCTGGAAGCATATGTGCATTCTTCTCTTTATACTCAGCAATTGTATATATTGTTATAGGGTGGGAATCTCAACCATTTCCAAGTAATAAACTATTTGTACAGTTTTGAATCCCAACCTCCCCTGAATGCTTCTGACCAAATATGATTTATATCCAGTGCATTGTTCTACAGAAGTCGTTTATAGCAATATAGCCAAATTGCCCCATTTTGGCCCTACCCCTAAGCCCCCTGGAGGGTCAGCCCTGCCATTTCAAATTCCCACTACCTAGGGATGCTTCCAGTCAAATTTAGTCAAATTCCAATTTGTGTTTAAGAAGTCGTTAGAAGAAATTGTTGACGGAAGAACAGACGACGGACACTACGGTACGGCATAAGCTCACCATGGTCCTTCAGACCAGGTGAGCTTAAAATCACTGCTGTCGTTTCATATTTCATGTATTAAGTGTAATTATTATCAAATGATAATGTGCAAGTATATACATATGTATTCTTGCCTACCAGACAGAATTACTTACACTTTGCTAGAAATTCTGCCTAGCCATTTTCATGCACTAACAATAGCATGCCCAACTGAATATAAAGCAAAATGAGATTCTGATTTCAATGTGCTTTTGATAAAACTGCAGGCAAAGAAGGAATCAATCAGCCCTGTGTTGTGCAAACAATATCCTCAGTCCTCAAGAATTTTAAGCGTCCAGAACTGGGCGAAGCTTTATTCTGGATAACCAATAATATAATCTCACTCTGGGATGAGATTTCTCATGGGTGTTACATATAGATTCTATAATATAATAAGTACAATAAATTGTATCAATTTAAGACCATAATGAACTGGAATTTAAACCTAGAATATTTTAGATGTAATTACCAATGCTTGGTTAAACAACACTTAATAGTTGATAGTTATACAACACTTAGCCGAGTTAAATTAAACAACTTCATGCAATAAAATGACTGATTTCATTACATAATATTAACACAGTAGACTAAACTCAAATGAAACAATTAGTTTACTGATATATCAACAAATCAGGATAGACTAGATAATTAATTTACATAAGCAAAACTGGTATACATGTAAATGAATAAAAAAAAATCAATATTCACTTATGTCAACAAATTAAATTAGAATAGACAAGAAGTGTAGATAATCATTTCACTTTCATAAAACCAATAGATTAACTAAAAATGAAATCAATATTCACTGATCTTAAGTCTATCTCAAAATTAGGATCAACAAAATTAAAGTTATCAATTAACTTAAAAACAAACCATTCAACTAGACTTAAAATTGAACTTAATTAGTTCTGTGATATCAACAAATTAGGAAAGACTAATTTCTCTTGTAGATACACACAACACATGTGTGTTACATGTAGATTCACACAACACATGTGTGTTACATGTAGACTCACACAACACGTATGTTACATGTAGATTCTCACAACAAATGTGTTACATGTAGATTCTCACAACAAATGTGTGTTACATGTAGATTCACACAAAACATGTGTGTTACATGTAGACTCGCACAACACATGTGTGTTACATGTAGATTCTCACAACAAATGTGTTACATGTAAATTCTCACAACAAATGTGTGTTCATTTGCATGTATGTATGTAGATTCACACACCGCATGTGTGTTACATGTAGACTCGCACAACACATGTGTGTTACATGTAGATTCTCACAACAAATGTGTGTTACATGTAGATTCACACAAAACATGTGTGTTACATGTAGACTCGCACAACACGTGTGTTACATGTAGATTCACACAACACATGTGCTACATGTAAATTCTCACAACAAATGTGTGTTCATTTGCATGTATGTATGTAGATTCACACACCACATGTGTGTTACATGTAGAATTACACAACTGATGGAGTTACATATAGATTCTATGATATAATAAGTGCAATAAATTGTATCAGTTTAAGATCATAATGAACTGGAATTTAAACCTATAATAGTTTACATGTAATTGCCAGTGCTTGGTAAACAACACTTAGTTGTGTTAAACAACGTTTGACAGAGTTAAACAACTACATGTAGTTACATCACTAATTTCATCACATAAGAATGGACTAGAAATTCAACAAATTAATTCACTATGGTAGACTAGAAATTTAACACAGTAGACTAGAAATTTGAATAGTTAATGAAATCATATCAAGTAGACTGGACAGAAAATGAAATTAATATTCATAGATACCAACAATCTAGAAAATACCAATAGGACAGTTAACTTAAACTTATCAATTCACTAAAAACAATTAGTAGACTAGACTAAAATTTGAACTAAGTAGGTCACTGACATCAGCAAATAAGAATAGACAAGAAATTTAACAAATTCACAAAAAATCAAGCCAGTAGCCTTCACTATAAATGAAACTAATATTCAGTGATATCATGAATCAAAAGTAAAAATACCAGTAGAACATACAAATTGTTCAATCTCCTTAAAACAAACCAGTAGACTAGACTCAAAATGAAACTTGTATTCACTTATCCATATCAACGCATTAAAACTGAATTGAAACTGATTAACTCAGATATCAACATTGTAGAACATATATTACTTTGTAAACTAAAGTAATATATCATGTACATACAACTGCTGTCACACTTGACGGAACTTTCGGACTTGTACAGTCTTAGCATTTGCCATTTTTAGCTTGTTCGGTTATATAATAAGTTTTTAGAGGGAACAATTTTGACCTGAAATATGAATGATAATGGAAAATAATTTAATCTTGCTTGTAACAAGCATTTTTAATTGGCTTAAAAATTTATGTTATCAGCCCATAACGTAAAAAAATGACGTCGCCGTTTGTAATGTCGCTTTTGATTGGCTGATACAGCAGCGTAATAATTTCTAAGAGAAAAGAGTCCATCAATAAAAGTGGATTTCCACAGGGATTGTGTAAAGTAGACTAAATTATAAGGATTAACTTCGCGGTTTATTTAGAGTACACTCCGTTTTTTTGTGTTATAGCTCCATAACATGAAAAATCTATTCAAGTTAATCCTTAAATACATTGTTGGGCACTGAAATATTCAATAGTTTGTCAAAAGAGAAGCTCATTTGAGTTTATGTTACTTGTTTGTGATACCCAAAAGTAATTTAAGATTATTGCTTCTTGCAATGAATCTTTAAAACCAAAAATACTGAAGGATTTATTCCTCATTTTTTATGACATTCAAGAAGAAAAAACCAACTCCTGACATCACAAAAGAGAATATTCACGGTAGTGTCATACAAATAATGTAATGGTTTTGACATCTCAATCCAAACAAAAGGCACATCATGTATTAAATGTTTTAAGTGGTATATATTGCCCGACACTTATACAAAGTACCCCAAACCTTTTTGTGGTCAGTGCACAATTTGTTACTGTGAGAAATTTTAAATGTCTCACAGTATAGGGCTAAAATATATCCCCCCCCCCCCCCAAAAAAAAAACACCCCAACAAATATCCTGTTTTATCCAATTCATCTAAAATAAAATACACCAAAAAAGGTTAAAACAATAATGCTATCATGTCAGTAGCCTATTAATGCAGTGTTTCAAATTTGCATGCATTGTCCTGCCACTAAGCTGCAATGGGGACAAAAATGTACTAATAATGTGTGGTACATGTATCATAAAATTCTTTCATGATATTTGAGAATATTCACTATCATTAGAACTTCATTTAACTCATAATGATTTCCAATACAATGACAACACTCCATAATTCGAAAAAGAACAACATGTTATATATCATTACACCCAGTACTGGTATACTAACAAAATTTACAGTTTCATTATTTTATATGGAGTATCTGGATGTTTGGCAAAATGACATAACTTGATACTTGGCAAACACCTAGATAAATGGACTCAATATAATTTTGCAAACAGCAATTCAAGTAAATAAACTTTAAACATGTTTTGAACAGTTCAGTAGGTATTTTGGAGGTTGGCCTTGAACTTAACGTCAGTAGATGTCTGTGGTCTAGAACTGTTCAGTAGATGTCTTTGGTCTAGAACAGTTCAGTAGATGTCTTTGGTCCTGAACTGTTCAGTAGATGTCTTTGGTCTTGAACTGTTCAGTAGATGTCTTTGGTCTTGAACAGTTCAGTAGATGTCTTTGGTCTAGAACTGTTTAGTAGATGTCTTTGGTCTAGAACTGTTCAGTAGATGTCTGTGGTCTAGAACAGTGCAGTAGATGTCTGTGGTCCTGAACAGTTCAGTAGATGTCTTTGGTCTTGGAACAGTTCAGTAGATGTCTTTGGTCTAGAACTGTTTAGTAGATGTCTTTGGTCTAGAACTGTTCAGTAGATGTCTGTGGTCTAGAACAGTTCAGTAGATGTCTGTGGTCTAGAACTGTTCAGTAGATGTCTTTGGTCTTGAACAGTTCAGTAGATGTCTTTGGTCTAGAACTGTTCAGTAGATGTCTGTGGTCTAGAACAGTTCAGTAGATGTCTTTGGTCTAGAACTGTTCAGTAGATGTCTTTGGTCTTGAACAGTTCAGTAGATGTCTGTGGTCTAGAACAGTTCAGTAGATGTCTTTGGTCTTGAACAGTTCAGTAGATTTCTGTGGTCTAGAACAGTTCAGTAGATGTCTTTGGTCCTGAACTGTTCAGTGGATGTCTTTGGTCTAGAACTGTTCAGTAGATGTCCTTGGTCCTGAACTGTTCAGTAGCACTTCATATACTATAATCACAGAATAGATGTCTTTGGTCTAGAACAGTTCAGTAGATGTCCTTGGTCCTGAACTGTTCAGTAGATGTCTTTGGTCTAGAACTGTTCAGTAGATGTCTTTGGTCTAGAACTGTTCAGCAGATGTCTGGCCTTAAATAATTCAGTAGAAGATGTTTTGAGTCTTGAACAGTTGTGCAAAGTTACTTCCTGTTTCTCTGTTAGAACTGGCCAGCAACCTGAAATTGAAGTTGCATTTCTTGTTTAACTTTAAATTACATCTCATTCTTTCATTTTTGCACTGTATTGCTTGCAATTCACATCATTGCCAATGGGAAATGACCCATTCCATGAAGTGCAAGTTTTTTGAATTTGGCATCATTATTACCTGATTATTACCTGAAAATTCCAACTGAAAGCAGTTTAATGCTTATATTTCACAGTTTTACAATATGTCACAATCATAGAAAAGAAAAAAGTTCATCGTAAGTATTACCTTAAGATTCAACAAGCCTCCTAAAAGATGTAATAGTCACCCTAAATTTCAACTCCCCTGCAAGTCATATTTAAATACCCTTATCAAAAATCGGAATATATATATGTAATTTCAATATATTGATCTTGTACATGAGCTATTAAAAAGGTACACAACCAGGTTAACAAAGTCAAAATACGCCATTAAGGCTGATGTAATTATAAAAGTTGATCACCAGATTTATAACATGTCAATTTCTTAAGCGACCCAACTCAATGTTACCAAATGACATGGTATTTGAAGATCATTTATATACCTAGGTCATACAGGGCTTTATTTATCTTTAACTATGTGTGGAGAGGCATACCGGCCTCACAAGAAGATGATTATTGCTATGGGAAAGTACAAAAATCATAGTATTTTATCGGTATTTATGTGTAAAATCATAGACCTTTGACCATAAACACTACTTAAACTTCATATAAAATGTCATTTCCCAACATTCGATGTTGTTAAAAAATAGCTAGACTTGTTATAAACATTTTTGTACTTTTCAGCTTCAATGTTTATAACATGTCTAGCGCATTCATATAATCACAGAATGTTATCAAATGGTACATCATCTAAAGTTCATTAATCAATCAAAGTTACTTAGCCTTTGTTTTCTTATTCATAAATTGCTGAAATGTGTTACCAGGGGATTTAACTATGATTTCAGTGGTTTCGTATGGCAACATCTATCTTTATTTGAGGTCAGAATTCCTCTCAACAGCTAGTAGAAGAGAAATAAAACTCTGCATGACCTAGGTATATAAATAAACTTTAAATTATGGGTCATTTCCCAGCACTCAGTTAGGTTGCTAAAGAGATTGACATGTTATTAGTCCAGTAAGCCATTTTTATGAAGACATCAGCTTTAATGCCTTATTTTTGACTATGTTAATTACCTGGCTATGTATTTTTTGTATAACCAATGTACAAGGTCTATATATACAAATAACATATATAAGGTCCGATTTTTAATATAAGGTCTTTGAACATGACTTATCAAGGGGTTGAAATTTTCGGTGACTACAGCATTTTTTAGGGAGCTTGTTGAACCTTGATAAGAAATTCTATGCTTTAACCACTGCCCCGACTTCCAATAAGAGTCGGAGGTGTCGCAGGATTAGCTTTACAACATCATAATAATGATGACACCTTTAGCAATTCACTCGTGGCATTTAATATAATCACATTTCTATAAATCGAACTTATAAAGATTAAAATTTCTTGATGAAGTCCAGATATTACTCCTTATAATATCACTACTGACATTCCCTTTTTGAATCAAACTTTAATCAGTTGAATTTCTTGGCTTTTTAGAACGACAATTAAGATCTGATTCTTGAAAAACATTGAAAATCACAACTGATAAATTGAAGTAATACAACTACAAGTATGAGAACATTGAAATGTCTCTTGGTCATTTTTACACCTAAACATCCAAACTAGTGTACATATAATTGTAAACATATTTTGATGACTTTTCCAATAAGATATCTTGTGTTCTGTCACTTAACAATCTCGTTCAGTCTTATGCAATATAATACAGGATTTCAAAGATGCGAGAAGTACAACATTTGTGAGTCAAAGACTCAATGTTTCTAATATATACTGATGGTCACGCAAAGTTCAAAACATCCAAGTTTGACTGTAATAGAAAGATACTTCTTAAACTGCCCAGTGAATTTGATAGGGCAATGGCTGGTTGGTTTAGGATATAAATACCTTCTGGTGTGTCGGGATGTCCGTTTTTGAGGTGGAGTCATGTCCCCAAACATATCACACAGACCCTGGGTCACAGTCTGTTAACAGTAAATTCAGGAAAATGTTGCTATGTTTGCCTCTCAAAATATTAGGGTAGGCAGGTAAGACGAAACTTGTTTTTTGTGGAACATTTTTGCAACTTGGTTATACAAACAGCAGGTGTTTGTGATTTTAACAGTGCTTGTTCAGTGATTGATTTATAATGGGTTCTTTTTAACTGTAAATAAAATGTTAAAAATGATAGAATGGGTTCAACCAAATTGATTTAGTTATTCTGATGCAGGTGTGTTTCAACTTCCTATAGATTTTCATAAGACCAAAACAAAAAAAAGGCCAAACATTGTTGTGTTTTCCACTGCCTGAACAAATTAGGCTCGTTTTTGTTTGTTTTTGTTTTTGTTTTTTAAATATATTTCCTATGCTTAAATAAAGAGCAGGAGTTCTGACTTTTAACAGTGCTTATCACTAAATGCCAATAAAAAATAAGGGTAGGCCAAAACATCTAGGGTTGGTAGGGAAACCGGAAACACACATGTTTATTTGATATTTTCTATGAATCTGCCTGACCTACACTTTTGTTAAAAAATTGTGCATCACCAATTACCTTGTCTGCAGACACCGATCCCTGTGTACTGGGTCCTTGTCCAGATGTAGGCTGAGAATTTGCCGCAGAGGAATCAGATGACACACTCGACATCTGAAACATTAGGGTACCCAAACATCTGAATGAAAATTATACCAACAATCCAATTGATTCAATTGAAATAATTTATGGCCAAAACAAGAGTGTCAAATGTCATAAATCCCAGAAAGTCCAAAATGCAGTTTCTAACAAAATAACTGTTATTTCTGATGACAGCAAGTGAAGCCAAACAAAATAACTGGTGTTTCTGATAACAGCAAGTGAGGTCAAACAAAATAACTGGTGTTTCTGATAATAGCTGTAAAAATAGTCCAGTAGCTTGGCGTAAAGCAGTCATCTATTGTATTTAAATGTTCTTTTTTACATTTTGATAAATAAAGAAAAATATTTACAACAGAATCTTTTGAATGTATGCATTAAAAAGAATTGTTTTGTTTATGATCTAAAACGTTGTTTCGCCACTCCAGTAAGAGTATAGGCTATCATGAAATCTGGATTTTCCATACCAATGATACAAGGCCTAGTCGGTAATCAGTTAGATTGAAATTAAACAAGAGGCCCAGAGGGCCTGTATCACTCATCTTGATATTTAAGCATTCATATCAAAATAATCTCATTAAATATTATACTGCAATAGAAATACTTTGCCTTGTCGGCTCCATCTGTTGAAGCTATCAGCCTTATGTTTTTATATGATTCTATGCTTTTCAGTTCTTCTTCAGAAGTGTTTGACATATTTGCCCCTTTGACCTTGTAAGAAAGTGAAGGTCATTTCCTTCTCAAACTTTGTTGGCTCTTTTGCAAGAAGCTACCAGCCAAATCTTATGAATCCATGCCTTTTGGTTCTTCAGATCAAGCTGTTTGAAGTGTTGTTGACCTCTGTGATCTTTAAAGGAGGTTGAGGTTATTTTCATTTGCAAAGTTTGGTGAGCTCTATTTCAAATATTATTATTCTATGCCTTTCCATTATTCAGAAGTCAGGATGGTTTTTTTTAAATATTTGACCCCTGTGACAACAAGCAGGTCAAGGTCATTTTCATTTGCACACTTTGTTTTGCTCCACCCCAAGAAGCTACCAGCCAAATATTAAGATTTTATAACTTTCAGCACTTCAGAAAAAGGCGTTTAAAGTGTTTGACACATTTGACCTGTGAGGTAGCAGAGTACAGTAGCGTACGGTGGCCATGGGTGATATTTTTATACAACGAATAACCCCTGTAATATAACATGTATCAAAATTAAAAAAAAAAAATCAGCACTAAAATTGGCATATACATGATGAAGTGGACTATGTGGGCTTCATAATTTTTCAAAAAAAAAATCAAATTTGGTTTGAGACTACAATTTTGGGCATTTATAAATCTGTGTCTACACAACAACATGAGTATTTCTGTTACCGAGTAGACGATATTTAATTTCAGACAGGTTTGAAGAAAAACAATTCTACTTGTGGGGGTCAAATTCTGGGTTAAAAATCATGATTTTTTGCATATTTTGGTGTTTTTTGATGTGGTAACCATGGTTTTCAGAAGTCCCAAATCTGGGGAAATCACTTTTTGGGAAAAAAAATGTTCTTCTAAAAAACACCTATTCAAAATGTAGTTTATAAATATATACATATATGTAGGTGTGTTGTGCAGGATGAATCCGCTATCCATGTTTATCCGAGACATGCCCTTTATTTTTAGGGTCAAGCCATTTCTACTGTACTCTGCCACCTTATACACACAGACATTGATTTTTTCTGAAAAAAAGCCTTTTTATGCTTTATTCAGCTTCACTTTCATTCATTATTGCTTAAAACTACTCAAAACGTTTAAAAAGTTACATATAAAGGTCAATATATAGGTCACTAGCCTATTACCTGTGAATGTATAAAGAGGGGTTAACTCGCCCTTTTCACAGGCACTTCACACTTCATCACATATGTGTCAATTGTGTAATTGGTAAAGTTGATACCAAACAACAAATAATTAACAGGCTATCTCCTGATGCATTCAGACCAGATTTCAGTCTGTTTCACTTAGTTCAGCACCCGGTATCCATGGTAACTAACACATAAAGTTGTATTTATTGAAAATGGGTAAAATATCTGTTTTCATTCTAATTACACTATTTTATATGTTTTTTTCCACTTGATTCAGCTTACAGATTAAATTAACAAAGTCAATAATGTCAATAAATTTTATTTCCATAATTACAGCTGAAGAAAACTTTTTTTTCTAGTGAAATATGTAAAATGACCAATGTCTGGGGTCACTGTCAATTCTAGGCGAGGAAAGTAAACAACGGTTGCTATGGTGTCATTTGTCTGATGTTTCAGAATATCTGACAGTTTTGTGCTGTTCATCGGTTACGGGAAGTGTGTCTGTTTCTAGTTTGTTGTTGTGATGGGTTTCCTGGTATTCATTTTGATATCAGTGAGCCTTGATGATGTCACATATGCCCATTGATGACGTCATAGTTATGATGACATCACAGTAACTATGACGTCATCACACAAGACAGAAACATCCTTGTATCACTGTTCTGTTTTGTTTTTCACATGCACATGATCTTAAAGCATCATATTTTACCCCAAAAAAAAAATTATTCCTGAAAACTACAAAGTTATTCAAGTTTTAATTTTTCAGATTACCTCCCTTTGTTGGTAGTTTGAGAGCAGAATTGGTAAAAAATCACCTAGCAGGAGAATTCATATTACTCGGTCACTTTTAAAGTGAGAAAGGAAACGGATACATCTTTTTGTTCATTGTGTCATTTTCCAGACATTTAAAAGGTTTTGATTGAATTTTGGGGGGAAAAAAGGGATGTATAAGGTAGCAGAGTACAGTAGCGTACGGTGGCCATGGGTGATATTTTTATACAATGAATAACCCCTGTAATATAACATGTATCAAAATTTAAAAAAAAAATCAGCACTAAAATTGGCATATACATGATGAAGTGGACTATGTGGGCTTCATAATTTTTCAAAAAAAAAATCGAATTTGGTTTGAGACTACAATTTTGGGCATTTACAAATCTGTGTCTACACAACAAAAGCTAGCTTTTCATGTAGTCTATTTTTGTACTCAGCACATGTGTAAATATTGTGAAAAATCCGCTAAAACGTGAGTATTTCTGTTACCGAGTAGGCGATATTTAATTTCAGACAGGTTTGAAGAAAAACAATTCTACTTGTGGGGGTCAAATTCTGGGTTAAAAATCATGATTTTTTGCATATTTTGGTGTTTTTTGATGTGGTACCAATGGTTTTCAGAAGTCCCAAATCTGGGGAAATCACTTTTTGAAAAAAAAAATGTTCTTCTAAAAAACACCTATTCAAATTTAGTTTATAAATATATACATATATGTAGGTGTGTTGTGCAGGATGAATCCGCTATCCATGTTTATCCGAGACATGCCCTTTATTTTTAGGGTCAAGCCATTTCTACTGTACTCTGCCACCTGACCTTGAAAGTTGGTCAAGGTAATTTTAGTTCTCAAAGTTTGTCAGGCTCTCACTAATGAGTCTTTAAGCCAAATATCATGACATTAGGACTGTCCATTATTCAGAAGAAGTTGTTAAATTTGTTTGCCATATTTGACCCCTGTGACCTTGAAAGTAGGTAAAGGTCATTTTCATTCTCAAACTTTGTCGGGCTCCAACCCTAATATTAAGATTCTATAACTGTCAGTTCTTCAGAAGAAGTTGTTAAAAGAAAAAGTTGACGGACGACGAGACACCGCGCCATGACATAAGCTCACTTGCCCTTCGGGCAGATGAGCTAAAAATGTTTATGATTTGGCCATCAGAAACAGCATGATATCAACTTTGGAGATGTATATGTGAATAATACCCACCTGGCTGATACCAGAGAGAGCCGGTGATAACAGCTTTGGAGATGACCTTTCATCCGAAGTGTCCTCATCAGCCAATACCTGTTTCATCCTGTGCAATGCCTGTACTAATGCCTTACTTGCATCAGATTGTCCAGTAGCATGGGTGTCATTCTCATCCTCTGAGAGAAGGACTTCTGAATTATATTCTTCATCCATTATTGTCCAGGAGTCAGAACCGGAGTGGTCAGAGAGTTTTGTGATGTCCTCATCATTGTCACAATACTTTGCTGAATTGTAATATTTTCCTTTGCAAGGTTGAATGGCCTGTTTTGTCTTGTTCTTCAAGGATCTCCTTTGGTCTGATGGGCTTTCAGGTACCTTTGCATCCCCAGAAGCATCTACAAATGGTGGCAACACATTCTCCTCTTTCTTCCCACTTGTCATGAATCTATCTGAAACATCTTGCAATTCTTTTTCTTCTGTATAGGCCTCTTCCTCTCCAGCAAGTCTTCTGGATGATCTACGCTTCTGTTTTTTAAGTTTGGATGATCTGTCCAAGTTGTTATCAGACGGCTTTGTACCCAAATCCTCCTCACGACATGAGGATCGCCGTGCCTTTCTGGGTATTTTTGATGCCTCACGAAGGTTGTGTGTGTGGACACTCTCATTCATCTGTGGTGTGATATACTTTGTCTCCTCCCTCTGTACAGGTGTCGAGTCATAGTCCTCCGTTACCATGGTAACAGAGTGAGGTTTCAGTCCTGTTCTCGACTCTTTCTTGGTGAAGGAAAGAGATTGGACTTCAGTCTCTTTTTTATTTTGTTTGGTTCTCATTGAGGACCTTGTCTTTCTCGATTCCAGAATAGGAGACCTCATGTCATGGACTGAACTTTGGCTGTTGTCACTAGCAATGTAATTTGATTGACTGCTGTCATTAGAACAGTCATTGGATTGGTTGTAACTATTAGCACTGTCATTTGATTGGCTGTTACCATTAGCACTGTCATTTGATTGGCTGTTACCATCACCACTGTCATTTAATAGGCTATTTTTATGACCTTTGTCAATTGATGGACTGTTCTCATGTAAGCTGTAATGTGACTGATTATCAGTTTCTGTTTTCTCATCAGAAAAATTTCGTCTCCTTCCTTTTGCTCCATCAGGCAGTTTTTCTTTCTTCCCCCTTACGTCTCCATAATTGACTGGTAGTTGCTTTCTTGCTTTTTCTGAACAGTTTCCTGCCACTCCTCTCTTCTTCTTTTCTCTTATAATATTTCCTGAATTTGTTGGTTTCAATATATTCTTTCCTTCTACTGTTTCCATGAGGCTCTCCTTTCGAAGTTGTGTCTTATCTGGTTGTTCTTTTATTTTCTTTGTGCCTACTATTTTCTTCCTTTTGTCCAAACTTGTGTCAAACTTCAATACATCTCTGTCTCTTGTTCTTGTCTCCTCATTGAAGTGTTTATTCCGATAACTGCTAATTAACTCCCCTTGTCTGTCTTCCTCCACAATCATATTGTGGTCATCAATGTCATCAAAGTTGTAGGAGTCATCTGCACGTCTGATAAGCATAGCATTGTATTCATCTTCAGAGTCGTCATCTTGGCTGTTGTCTATATCGTTGTAATCCTGTATCTGTTGGAATTTCTCATTTTTGTCAGTGGAGAAGCTGACTCGCCCCTTAACCTTTGTTTTAGGAGTGACATCAGTCCTACAAATAACATTTGAATTTTTAAATTATAATGAGAGTTTCTGCGAAAACATTCATGTTTAGGCAGCAAGTTGAAGCACTGGTCAACTAATGGAAAAATATCTATTTACATATATTTAATCAATAACCATAAGAAATTATGTTGTTCATGTATCATATAAGAAAACCATGAGAATGCAATCTAGAACTTTGTCAAACAAAAGTCGGTGTCCTTCCATATTAAAGGAGATCTAAATTTTTCAACCACCTGTAAAATTAATGAAAACTCTTTATATATTGCTAGAGTATAAAAAAATATTTTCAGATTTAGTTTTAGCCAAGTACATGCATAGATATATATCTAATGTAAATATCCAATGATCATGGTGTGGAAATGCTCAAATTTTTACTGTTTAGTAAATTAACAAAAATGCAATTCCATACACAAATGTTTATTTATGGATTGTATAGATAATCTATATATGGATGTCAGAACAACTGCCAAAATGAAAGTTTCCACACTACGATCACTTAAAAGAGTCACAACTGGAACATTTCCACACACAAATAATTCCACTTTTACAGTAGTTACTACATTTTTCACATTTTTATACAGCTTATCAATTAATGTTAAATGTATTCAGCTTAATCAATTAATGTTAAATGTATAGTTGATAATTTATATTATCTTCAAACAAGTGGAGGCAGTGGTAAAGACAGACACCCTTGGATTTGAAAATAGAAAATATACCATGATACAGAGAAACAACGAGACTCTGATTGGTTTATATGGCTATTAACTCATTCACCCCTGAAATTTCATAATGACCTGTACCAACCTTTGAATTGGAAGAGTTCAAATGTGTCTTATGGGGGGAATGAGTTAATATCAAACTGGTTATATGCAACTGTTATATACTGATTTTTTATGTATTTCAACAAGAAATCCAATTGAATCAATTTTTAATGTCATGTGAAATGATGCATTTCACATTTATCTTGTTTTACTTACATTGTATTTTAGCAATTATCAGAGGGAAAGTCAAATGATCATTATAGTGCACATGCATCAATGTGCAATTGTGAAATTGGAAACTATATTATAAAGTCAAAATATTTCACATAAGTTTCATGGTCACCATCTGAATACATATATTTATTAGTTCTAAACTCTTGCTATTGTTTTTCCTCAAGAAAATCAGACTGAAAATAAAGGCAAAATTACTGCAGAGTTGTAACATTAGGAAAGTTTAACTTGTAAAACAGCAGCATTTAAAAGCTTTATTTATACCTGCTTCTTTTAAGGATACCCTGAGTAGAATGCTCATCCTGAATGATATTTGGGGCCTTGAGAGGCAGCTTGCTTTTGGTGTAGTTCTTCTGTGTGAACATATCAAACTTCTGATGAGGTGAAGATTCTGAGTTAGGACTTTCAAACAATTTGGGACAGGATGTATCATGCCTGATGCCAGCACTAATGTTGGGAGAGACCCCTGGAGAACTGTAAAAGTCACTCCTGTACGCAGAATCATCATTCTGTAGTCTGCCATCAACTGGTGAAGTGAGCAAGCTCATCTGATAGGGTAATTCCATTGAATCATTTTCACAACCAATTTGATCACAGATTTCTCTTTGATTAACATCAAGCCTGCCTCTTACTTTCTGTCTCTTTTGCTTTGATTTTGCTGTCACCTTGGTCAGATCTTTGGTTGGAGTTTTTACTAGGACAGATTTGGTATAGAACTGTTTAGCCTCCTGCTTCAATCTGTTCCAACTGTCCTTGACCTTACGGCTAATCTGTACAGGGGAGAGAAATGGATAGCGGGACCTAAGCAATACTTTCTGTTCCTGCTCATACATACGATAGCTGACCTTCTGCTGCACCATATACTCATCTTGTCCATCATCTTGAAACATATTGAATAATTTGCTCAATTATCACTAGGGCAACCTGCAAAAAAATACATCAATATGGATATAAATACACTAGTTGCAGAGAAAATGGTCAACTCTATGTAAATAACAATTATTATGTACCAGTCAATACTAATCTGCTATAGTTTACAAGCTGTGTGGCAATAAGAGCCCACATGCAGGTTTTTATCTAGACTGGATATTCCTAGCACATCTCCTCTCAGACTTCTAATACAAATTACACTATGTTGTAATTATATGTTCATATTCTGGATAATATCGTGTCATATTGTTTCCTTATTTAAAAGATAAAAAAAAATAAGTATAATGTATTACGAACTTGGAGAAAAGGTAAGTTCTTAGTGCGGAAGTCACATCTTTTCCTTATCCTTCACAAGCTAGAAATTTCACTAGGAAATAAAATTACAAATGTATCGTAAACTTATGACATGAAATAGAGAATAACAGGTTGTAAATAAGTGCTTAGTGCTTTTCCAAATGTGTTCCGAGTGTCGTTATTTGTTTAATTCTAAAATTAAACTGATTTTGACATAACAAAGACTAAGATTGTTTTAACACAAACAGGAATTGAAAACTAAGTTTTAATAAGGAGCGAAAAAAAAAGATTTTTTTCTATCCGTTATACTCCACAGAGACCAAAATGGCTTTAATGCACACTTTGTGATTTAGGTACTATGTGAATACACTAATTTCTTACTAAGAACTACTTTTCGAATGAAATGAACGTAAAAGTGTCATTACCAGACTAATTTTACGCAAATCATTTATATTTTACCGCCATCTTCTTACTAAAAACACGGGAGAGCTCCAAATTCATCGAAATTTCACGCGAGACTTGGAGGAAGTGACGTCATCAGTTGCTATCAAACAAGCAGGTTGGCATGTTGTTTTGACAAGGTAAGAATGAAAATCAGCTGGAAATAACGAAAGTAAGCGTTATGGCTGTCGTCGGTGGAGTGACGGACTTTACTGCCGATGTGTTTGATTTCTTTGATACACCACGGAACGAGGATAATCGCATTCAAGAGAACACAAAGCCGCGAAAGGCAGCAGGTAATTCTGGCAACGAACCACAAAAATCATCCAAACATGACGCTTTTAATGCACAAAAGAGTAAGGCACAGAGAAGCAGGCGATCACATAGTGATTCTGACTCGTCTCATTCGAGTGACAGTGACAGTAGTGATATAGATACAGATTCTGTTGGTAGTTACAAACGTGACAATCGAGCGAAAAACGGCAAAGCAAGCCCGGGGGTGGTGGTGAAAGGAGAGACTTACAGTGATGATAGCTTTACAGACAGCTCCAGTGCTTATTCGGACGATTCGACGGATGGCGAAGAGGATATCATAGAGACGGAACGAGAGAGATTCAGACAGAAAAACGAATCCAAGGAATCTAAATCCAACAGACCTTCAGATTTACAAGTACACAAAACACCTGTGCATGAGGCAGATTCACCCTCAAAGGAGGCATGGTCGACAGGTGGCATTCGCAAAGTGGAAATACATCCATCAAGGTCTGATATGGAAGATGAAGATGATCGTGGTATATCTGTTTCTAACCGATCCAGACCTAAGAGTTCAAAACAAAGAAGTCGAGGAATCAGTACGAGTAATGAACGTTTATTTCGTGAAAGGTCTAAGTCTGGTTCAGATAGTGAAATGACTGATGTTTCCCCATTACCATCGCCTAAACACTCTCCACGCTCACATAATGGACACGCTAATGTGCAATATGAGGATGTACCTAACATAAAGCTAGATAATAAACAGTTGGATCTGAGTGTTCTAATGGATGCTGTTCAGGAAATTGAACAAGAGCAACAACGACGGGAGAGGCTAAAATTAAACTCACGCAGGGTAATGTTTGCACCTCCCAAAGCTAAACTGACATCTGAACATGGAAACTTTACGTATGACCAAAGTCGTACTCAAACCATAGAGAAGGAAAATCAGAGACTGTTAAAGGAAATCATGAAGCATGTAGGTCCAAAGAAGAAACAGTCTCAGCGGGTAAAAGCAGAGCCATTCATTCAGCGACTGACACCCTCTGCGGTGAACAGGAAGCGGGAACAGCGCCGTATTGAGTCAGATAACATGGTAGGTTGTACAAAGAGGAAGATTTTTAGGGATATATATGGTATCATAAATATAAGTTAGAATGGTCATTAATAAATGTGTTTGTATAGTGAAATTGCTGTAGCACAAATAATAAAGTAATCAAGAATGGTAGTTCAACTGGATTTGTTCGCCTGACTGAAGGCCACTCATGTAGATTATACTCCACACGTTAGGAGATTAGCTTTTAATCTGGTAGGTCAGCACATTGGAATCAAAGTGTTAAATGAAAGCAAAATGTAGTGTAATGTATGTAATGTTTTAATGTCTGGTTACCTGATTTGGGAATAAGAATAAATTAGATATATTTTTTATGAAAATAATGTGTTTCTCCCTCACCTGTTATTGTTTATAAATCAGTTTATATATATAGTTGGTACATGTTCAATTTGTCTTACCCACAAGATGGTGCACACTAAGCCTTCCATTTTGCTATGAGTATGACATTTTCGAGGGGTGCAGATCTAGAGAGCGTAAGTGACCATAACCCCTGGAATATCGAGGATGCTTTGTAATATATACTTTCTGTGACTGCGAGTGGTGTAATGTACTTTATCATATTTGAAGTATTGAAGTACTAACAGCATGCAGGCAAAGTATAAATTCTATTAGCCTGACCTATATTTTTGTAACCAATATTTTACTTTTTATGAAGAAGTGAAAGTCAGAATCTCACTAATGACAGCCATATTGCAGGCATACCTAATGAGTGAGGCAGGTATATACTTCAAGTTTCATCATGACATCATTATCTGTCTAAATCTTATATATATATTGCACTTGTGTTGCCTTTGACTTTGAGTTGGAGGTCACAATGAGGTGTAGTTACCTTGTTTTGCACACATTCTTTTTGGGTGATACTTATACATATACATGCATGCACACTTCAACTCTCATCAACATGTGTCTTCAATGATCTAAATGTTTGGCCTGGATGAGATTTCATGCAAAATTTTACACCTATTTGACCTTGGAAGTTGGATCCAGAAGTGAGTGTCACAGTGACCTAATTACATTGCACAACAAACCTTCTATGGCTGATTCAGGCTGGATTAATCCAATGTAAGCAAGGTATCAAAATGATTTAAAAGTTAAGGCTCAGAAAAGATTTCTTTGGGAATTTCACACGTCTTATTTAATTATTTGACCTGGACTAGATATATATTAAAGGTCACAGCGAGCTGATTCATTGTAGTACATGTATAATGCACCCCAGCTGTGATGCAGATATGTACCTCAAGTTTCATCAAGGTAGATATGTAATCAATGTTTCGAAGTTACAGCCCAGACAAGAAGCAGAAGAAGAACTATTTACTAGTATAATATACATCTCCCTTCATTGGTGGAAGCTTAATAGGGAGACTTTGTTGAATTTGGAATCTATAATGAGTCATGTATACATGTATCAAAAAGTGGTCTAATCATATCATTTAGGTCCATGTAACAGTATACAATTGTTTCATGGCTATTTGGGGAACAGTCAAAACTATCATCCCGAGGTAGGGGGAAGCCCTGGGGAACTGTTTGCCCGATGCCGCTAGGCCAAGGGCAAACAGTTCCACAGGGATTCCCCCTACCGAGGGTGATGCCATTGCTTCATCACTGAGTTGTGCTCACCGCATCGCTTGAACGGGGCTCTCGAGGGGGGATTTCTGCGCATCAAATTCGCACCGGGTAACAGTTGGCTCTGACCGGAAAAACAGTTTTGACTGTTTCACCCCTACAGCCAAATTTGGACAAATACAGCCGAAATTGGACAAAAGGCCAGAAACAGTCAAAAATGACTATAATTTATATAGACTATTGGGTAATAATATCATTTAGGTCCATGTAACGGTATCATATCATTTAGGTCCATGTAACAGTATCATATCATTTAGGTCCATGTAACAGTATCATATCATTTAGGTCCATGTTTTAACAGTAGCATATATGATTTACAGTAGGTCCATCTAACAGTATCGTATCATTTAGGTCCATGTAACAGTAGCATATGATTTACAGTAGGTCCATGTAACAGTATCATTTAGGTCCATGTAACAGTATCATATCATTTAGGTCCATGTAACAGTATCATATCATTTAGGTCCATGTAACGGTATCATATCATTTAGGTCCATGTAACAGTAGCATATGATTTACAGTAAGTCCATGTAACAGTATTGTATCATTTAGGTTCATGTAACAGTATCGTATCATTTAGGTCCATGTAACAGTATCGTATCATTTAGGTCCATGTAACAGTCAAATAGGTTGTCAATAACATTCAACTATAGGTGTACATAAAATTTAAGTGAATTAAACTTAAAGGTAAAATGACACTGTATTATTTACCAATAACAAGCTACTTGTATAGGTAATGTAGACAGCTAATCCTAACGACTCGGCGGTAACATGTCGATATCTTGGTTTTGTGTTCAGCCACAAACCATGAATATCTATTCAGTTTGTTGAAAATGCCTGACAAATTATTTTTCAAACATCAATCCACTCTCTTTACAATATGTGAATCGAGCAAGTACATATTTAGACTGGACAGTCTAATCTATACATGAAGGAAAATCTTTATTGTGAGGATTAAATGTAATCCACCACATATAATTGATCTTTTAAATACACAATAAATTAAAAAGTGTTTTGTGTTGAATGGTGCTGATATGATTATGAATAACAACACATTTCAATGCTATTTGAAAATTGAAGGTCTAGATAAACTGAATATGGTTCTACGAGTTTAAGAATAATCAATATTGAATTTTCATTTCCTAAGTACATTTTCATATGCAGTAGATTTCTCTTAATATCACTTCCCATTTGTCAGAGAAAATCATGATATTAACAGAAACATGGCATAAGCAGAATACATATTTTCTGATGTTTTTCAGTCCTCAAAACTGGAAGTGAACTTAGTCAAATGCCTAAGTGATGTGGCTCTACGAAGAAGATTGATATTTTGTAACTAACCCTGTTCTTTACCCTAGTTGAAATATAGATATAAGTAAATAAGTATAGAAATAAATATATTATTTGTATTTCATTTCAGTATGCAGTTACATTTCATATAGTTATTAGCAAAATGACGATCAGTACGATTGTAATTATGATTGTTTACTGTAGTAGTGATGTAGGCATACAAGTGTTTGGATGGTATTCTACATCAAATCCAATTGTAAACATGAGAATTGGTAAATATTTACCTCTGTCTTGATATATATAATGTTCTTTCGCTAGTAACATCTTTTTATAGGTTAATTTTCTTAGATATTTGCTGCAAGTGTGTAATCGAAGATAGTACACATGTTATAATTAGTTGAAAGAATACATCACCCTTGGCATTAGAAACGTTTACAGATGTTAGACTGTCCTAGCTCCCCCAACCACAGGTGAATATCATGTTAACAAGTATGTAAGTCAACCTATTGTTTAACAGTCAGCCAGGTGTAACCTATTGTTTGACAGTCAGCCAGGTGTAAAAAATACCCTGTTAGGCCAAGGCATTGTTTACATAATGCATCCAGGGTGTGACAGAAGGTCCCCAGGGCATTTATCATGAATCAATACCACCATTTACCTGTATTTTTTGGCGAAAGTGGCCAAAATAAAGTGATATTAAGAGAAAGCGACATAAAATCAGGTGATAATAAAATAATTGAATTGCATAGATTATATAGCAGGAAAAACGGTGCATCAAAAAAACATGATAATAACCGAAAATTGACATTAACAGACGTGATATTAAGTGAAATGTACTATATATGTGATTTGTCAGTGTTTCTACTTTTTACATTTTAGAAATACTGTACATGTATTTCTGTATGCTTCAAAGTCTTAAGTTTCAACCTATTTTTTTCCTGTACATGTCTCTAGTACAAACAATCATAAATGCACAAGCAAAAAGCTGGTTTGGGTGAATTATTCCTGCATTACACAATTAATAATCAATAAAAATTACATTATCATTATTTTCTATAAGATCGATCAAATCAATCTCCTCCAAGTCACCAAATTTAATCTTGGTTGAGTCTAAAAAACATTGTAGATGACCAAGGCATTCTTTATTCTTATTTCAATGGTGAGCAAGCTACCATTTTGTCTTTTATAATTATAATCCCATTGTAATTAAGTGTATCATAAATTTACCATGCAATGGGTTTTCCCTTGTGTCAGTCTTAATAAAAATGTAAAAGTAAAATTGCCAATTGGAAGTTTGAAAGTTGACTATCTTTACAAGCAAACAGTATGTGTACCTTATGTATCAGCATGTATAAATCATGTTTATAATCTTAAAAGTAAAAAAATGTGTTTCAAGTTACAAGAACAAAGTACCTTTAATTATATATATTTCAGTTCAATATGTTTCATGTTGGTTTACAGATCTCTCAAATGGAATCAGTTGATAAACAAATATCCTTCAAATTGAATATAATATGCATATGTACAATGGTATGATAAAAGCTATTGACATATTTTTACCAAGTATAGAAAATATTGGAAAATGGAGTTATGTTATGTCAAACCTAGCTATGTATGCTTTTGTTGCTCAGACATCCTCAGTGTTTGAGAAGTGTTATTGGACAAACATGGCAGGCCTCCAAAGGTAGCAGTGTTGTCATGTTTCCTTGGATATGTCAGAAAATGTTGAAGTTTATTTAATGTTGAGCTACATGTATATACAGCTAGGTAAACATTCCAATTGCATATTGACTCAACCATTTAAACAAGTCTGAGAAGGATGTGGACATTTATTTAATGTTGTCTGTCTGTTCCAGTTATTCAGTTTATCACCTGTTTTGGCTATAAAAACACGTTACACAGTGTTTCTTCACTGCCAGGGCTTGATTAGGATTGCTTGTTGAGGTCCTAAGGTCAAAGGTTATGTCACTTCCAACAAATAAAGAATTGGTTTCCACATGAAAAATGTCTAAAGGCCAATCAAACCTCAACTTCATACACAATTTCCTGATGGAAAGTGCTTGATTGGGATTGCTTTCCAGGTCTGAAAGTCAAAGGTCAAGGTCAGAGTTACTGTAAGTAAAGTTCATGTTTGCCAATAACACTCAGACTAGAAAAAGATACACTGCTTCCATACCAAAAGTGCTTACAATTGCTGGAGAATTTTGGTTGAAGATTAAGGTCACATACCTATACATAGTGAAATTTCTAGCTTATTCTACGGAATAACTCAATTTGCCTTGGGTCGATAGCAGTCAAACTTCACGCACTGTAACAAAAGTGGTGGCTTTGGATTTCAATAATAAAGATCAAACCATATCATACATTGTCTTAAAACCGATTTAGGAATAAGTACTGCCCTGCAATACGTTGATTTTTATTTCCATAACGTGATATAAAATATGTATGTAGTATGAAATCAAGAAGTGATGTTTGCAGTACTTATTATATCCAAAGGCATACACATGGCTGGGATTTGATTATTTGGTTATTTGGCACTGAAGGTTAATTATCTCTATACATTGGGGAACAAGTGGGAGGACTACCTGGGAGAACGTGGAGTAGGTTCATATTAGTACAGTTATTCCAACCTTTTGTGACATACAGCTCACTGATAACCTGTTTACATGTATCAGACGTCAGGAGCTGTTTGTCTACCAGAATAAAGACACACACACAGAGACATCCTGAGTTGATTGAATTTGACCAATGCTAGATCTAGATATATCCAGAGTTGTAAATTACGTTTCCATGATGTTGTCTCCAAATTACAAACTTGTTCAGTATTTTTGAAGCATAGATCCACTAGCTTATAGCCGAATATAAAGTTTAAGTTGTAGTATCTTTCTCATGTGAGTGTCATTATAATATATATGATTACAGGTAATCTCACCACTATGACCATCTAAAGCTACCAGTGTTATTGTTATCACAGAATGACCATTATTTTAAAGTCCATTTGTTGCATCCTCCATATCCAGGGGTTATGCTCACCTGCGCTCTCTACCGGAGCATAAGTGAGTAGAACCACTGGATATCGAGGATGATTTGTTGCTGTCTTCTGTCAAGTGTCATACATGTATGTCATACTCAATTACTGATACAGTTCCAAGGTATGGCAATTATTGTCATGTACATTGTACTGCCACACAAGAATATGTCTTGTATTCGTACACGAAGAGTACAGTTGTATAACATGTTCTTGTACACAAAAGTATATATGTCATGTACAATAATGTACTCCTACACAAAGGTACAGTGTACATCATGTCCCAGAGATGATATCTCAATTCTCATGTACTCTTACATGAAAGTATGTCATGTATTCTGGCGCAAAGGTAATTTTTATCATGTTTTTCTAGTGTACAGCTGTATAAAGGACCTCTATACATTTAGTATCAGTCAGGAAAACCATTCTTAGTGGTTTAATGTCTGTTCCGCATATATATGTGAAATGGTTTATTGTGACACAGTTATTCATGTGAAACAAGAATGGTTGTTTAAGTGAAATTGTTGATTGAAATGTGTGTACGTATGAAATATTGATGTACCTGATCAATCCAGATCGTTAATGCTACAAGTACTTAGTACTGAGTATGTCTGGTAAACTGATCATAGCTTATAAATAGAATTATCTGTTGTGTTTACATTAGATGTGTCCTGTTAATTAATAATGACCACGAAGGATTGAATGGCAAGCCTCTAGTTATTAAGCCTTACATCGCATATCTGGTACCAGTATATGGACAGAACGATGTTATCTTCTATAGCTTATACCTGTACATTGTACCAATATATGGACAGAACGATGATGTCTACTACAGCTTTAACTGTACATTGTACCTATATATGGACAGAACGATGATGTCTACTACAGCTTTAACTGTACATTGTACCAATATATGGACAGAACGATGATGTCTACTACAGCTTTAACTGTACATTGTACCAATATATGGACAGAACGATGATGTCTACTACAGCTTTAACTGTACATTGTACCAATATATGGACAGAACGATGATGTCTACTACAGCTTTAACTGTACATTGTACCAATATATGGACAGAACGATGATGTCTACTACAGCTTTAACTGTACATTGTACCAATATATGGACAGAACGATGATGTCTACTACAGCTTTAACTGTACATTGTACCAATATATGGACAGAACGATGATGTCTACTACAGCTTTAACTGTACATTGTACCAATATATGGACAGAACGATGATGTCTACTACAGCTTTAACTGTACATTGTACCAATATATGGACAGAACGATGATGTCTACTACAGCTTTAACTGTACATTGTACCAATATATGGACAGAACGATGATGTCTACTACAGCTTTAACTGTACATTGTACCAATATATGGACAGAACGATGATGTCTACTACAGCTTTAACTGTACATTGTACCAATATATGGACAGAACGATGATGTCTACTACAGCTTTAACTGTACATTGTACCAATATATGGACAGAACGATGATGTCTACTACAGCTTTAACTGTACATTGTACCAATATATGGACAGAACGATGATGTCTACTACAGCTTTAACTGTACATTGTACCAATATATGGACAGAACGATGATGTCTACTACAGCTTTAACTGTACATTGTACCAATATATGGACAGAACGATGATGTCTACTACAGCTTTAACTGTACATTGTACCAATATATGGACAGAACGATGATGTCTACTACAGCTTTAACTGTACATTGTACCAATATATGGACAGAACGATGATGTCTACTACAGCTTTAACTGTACATTGTACCAATATATGGACAGAACGATGATGTCTACTACAGCTTTAACTGTACATTGTACCAATATATGGACAGAACGATGATGTCTACTACAGCTTTAACTGTACATTGTACCAATATATGGACAGAACGATGATGTCTACTACAGCTTTAACTGTACATTGTACCAATATATGGACAGAACGATGATGTCTACTACAGCTTTAACTGTACATTGTACCAATATATGGACAGAACGATGATGTCTACTACAGCTTTAACTGTACATTGTACCAATATATGGACAGAACGATGATGTCTACTACAGCTTTAACTGTACATTGTACCAATATATGGACAGAACGATGATGTCTACTACAGCTTTAACTGTACATTGTACCAATATATGGACAGAACGATGATGTCTACTACAGCTTTAACTGTACATTGTACCAATATATGGACAGAACGATGATGTCTACTACAGCTTTAACTGTACATTGTACCAATATATGGACAGAACGATGATGTCTACTACAGCTTTAACTGTACATTGTACCAATATATGGACAGAACGATGATGTCTACTACAGCTTTAACTGTACATTGTACCAATATATGGACAGAACGATGATGTCTACTACAGCTTTAACTGTACATTGTACCAATATATGGACAGAACGATGATGTCTACTACAGCTTTAACTGTACATTGTACCAATATATGGACAGAACGATGATGTCTACTACAGCTTTAACTGTACATTGTACCAATATATAGACAGAACGATGATGTCTACTACAGCTTTAACTGTACATTGTACCAATATATAGACAGAACGATGATGTCTACTACAGCTTTATCTGTACATTGTACCTATATATAGACAGAACGATGATGTCTACTATAAATGCACAAAAGTAAAGAGATTGAATCTGTGTTAATGCATCAGTAGATAGACAGATAGATAGAATGACTTGTATAATCAGGATATAGAGTGATTGTGGAAGCCTGCCTCTAGTTGATGTCCGTACCAGTAGTAGCTAGCTAGGTTAATTAAATGTTTGCTTGTCATGTCATGACTCGATAATGTAACTGTATGTGCTTAAAAAAAACTTGACACTACCTGTATACATAAATAACTACACTTGTATGTAATTGTATTGGTAAACTGAACTGGTCCACATATAAAACACAACAACAATAGACTGGTGTTGATCAGATCTGGGAAGTTTAATCAAACCTAGCCACTGTATGCCTGTCCCCAAGACAATGGCCCACCACTCTATTGTTACTCCGCTTCAAAGTCCGGCCAGTGTATTTCATTTGCTGACAAAATTTAAAGTTAGGTGAGCTTCAAATGTTTTTAATGAACAGTTTTGTATGCAGGGAAACTTTACTCAAAACTTTAATCAAAAGAACGTGATAACAGTTGTGAATTATTGAAATACATAATTTAGCTTTAGTGTCTCTTGGTAGACTAGCTGGAAAGAATAAACGTCCACTTTGTGAACCCAGACCACAAATAGCCACAGAAACCATGCTAACCAAACTTGTATAATCCCTGGAGAGGAGGGTCCCCAGCACTGACCACTCCGGTCCTATTATGTGACCTTGCACCTTACGGCTACCCCAACCATTCATGTGAGACACTGTACAAACCTGGTCTTATTGTTCGAGCATGACCAGTGAATGGATTGGTAAATGTGTGCCTTTTAGACCAACCATTTTCCTACTGTATACAACAAACTGGCTAGTCTGCTCAGGCAAAACCTTTATTAGTTTGAATTCTGGATCGGGTAACTCCCCTCAAATCTAGATGTGATTGATCTTATACTTCAGTCAATTTCATCACAAATAAAAACAACAAAAAGTATTGATCAACTTAAATTTCCTGCTGTTAGCCTGACTATAGACTATATTGTATAATATACTGTATACATTACTTGTAAGTCCAATCAGACAAAACCTATATTGGTTTTAATTCTGTATCTGCTAACCCCTTAATCAATTTGTGATTGATCTCAAACAGAGCTATTTTTTGCACACACACAAATACAAGAAGCATTGATTGGCATTAATTGTATACTGATAGGCATTTCATTTGACTCACGATTAAGAATCACTTATTTTACAAAAATGACAAGTTTAAATAAATATATATTCTATTATAAAAGTCCTCTGTGGAATGACTTGATGTTTAAAACTTGGATAGGCAGGCACACGTTCATTGAACGCTTTGTACAGGAACAGTTTTGGAGTGTTTGAAAACCGGTTATGTAAAACACTGTGCCAGGAACATGTGTACATATAGCAAACAATTTCATATTGTTGACTTAATCATATTTGACAGTCCACTCAAACATTTGAACAAGATACGAACCTGATGTCAACTGGGTACTTTATTATGTTAGAAAATTAAATGCCAGAAAATATTAAAATGCAATGCTGCTTGTCAGGTAGAAGACTGGTACATGTGTACACCATCAACGCAGAAACTCAATATCTTGTGTCTGATTGGTTGATATGATTGAATAATACACCAATTATAAATAATGTTGAAAAGAGTAATTAGAATACATGTGTTGAGTTCTTGACATATTTATATATACACAGGCCATTGCTATGTTTTATTTCTGGCCTTGAATGATTCAGACATGATAAGTGGTTAAGTAGATCTGTCTAAAAGGAATTATCAAACGGTAGGTTGACATTGACAACTGATAGTGATCCTTCAACACGTCGTGCTGAAACCCCATTACAGGTAGACATTTCACTGTTGTATGTCACATGACAGTGTGTATTTCCCAATCTTGTGCACCTGTGTACCTCTGATGTTCAGGTAATCTCAATGTAGAGATGTTAAATGGGAATGTAAAAAGCAGAGGTAACTGTTTGATTCAAGATCTAGATCAACCCACACATGTAATACCATTCAGCGACTTAAACTACAGTGCTACTTTTATCAACAAAGTGCATGATGAGGTGTTTTATTTACAAAACAAATTTCTCCAAGCTGTATTATTATGGTAAAGATGATTTTATAGAACCAATAAAACAATATGGATACATGATCACCACATAACATAAACAGGGCCACAGGACCAGGGCCACAGGACATAAACAGGGCCACATGTCTTCTCCACTAGTACTGTAGGATAAGTTATGGACCAAATACATTTATATATTTTTCCTCAATTAAATGGCCCAGATTGAGTAAATATCCACACGTGACAGTGGAGAAACTTCCAGCACCTCATGCTAAATTAGTTGTAAATGTAAACACCAGTTCTACTGTTATTCTGTTACCCTTGAATACATTGGACAGAAGTATTTTATGCTCATAACAGTTAGTGAAAGAGGCATATAATGTGTGCTTTACTATTAGTCTGTCCGTACATACATGTACAACGCCTTAGTAAGACCTTGTGCTCAATAGTTGATACATAGTGAGGAGAACTACACTAATATTTAAACATTTATATAAGTCAGTGTGTCGACATATTTTGACTTCACTGACTTTGATCACATGTATTGTGTTTAGCTCCTTTTTTTGTTAAGATTTTGTATTAAGTTCCATTTATATCAAAGTGGAAGTTGGGGGCATATGAATGTTTTACAAATATGTTTTAGTCGTACAGTGATTTGTTGACAAAATATTTGATATTAAGGTGTTGGAAGAGGTTTGTTGAGACTATTGGAAACTTGCCAGTAGCTAGGCGGTCATTCTGACAGTCCATTTGTTTATGACATCAAAACAAAAAGAGTGGCTGTAGATAATTGGTAGATAATTGGTCGATAAGCATGGAATGTTTGTCAACTATTAATTTGTACTTTGTAGCTGTTAGCTGATATGGATGTAATTTATTTGTACATGGAAATATTCGTTGACATTGATACAGACAATCAGTTTAATTTGAAGATGAAAGCATTTTATACATCTTTTTGTACATTCCAGCAAATGTTGCGTCGCCTCCAGACCACCCAGTCAACACGAGGGATGTCACGAGACGAACAGCTGACTGACTACAAACGTACTGTCCTGTATGGGGTTCCTGTTGCAGCCGTCCAACCATACGAAGGCTCCATGGGTCAGCGCACACGCAGCCTCACAAGTGTCTTCAGCAGTACCACAGGCTCAACCATGCACAGCAAGAGGTCCAGACCTTGCAGTGCCAAGTCCACAACCAGCACCCTCCGTCCAGGCAGTGCAAAGTCCATCAATAGTTTACGGCCTGGCAGTGCAAAATCAGTGCGTTCTATGTGCAGCAGTAACCGTTTGGGTAGTGCTAAATCTGTAGTTAATCGTCCTGTCTGGAACGACCGCTTTTCTTATGCCTAAAGTATGGCTGAATAGCCAATATCATCATTGCCTGTCTGTGTTGCACACCCCATAGTCCTTATCCCTGGTGCATTACGGAACTTAGTCATGTAGTGGTAGCTAAGTATTTATATGGTAACAATGGTAAATGTGTGTACTTAGTGATCCTATAGGAACCTGGTATACCGGTTGTATCAGTGCAACAAGCATGTACGTTTCCATGCCAGGAATTGAATGTCACAATTCTGGCAGCCACTCAGCAATTCCTGTCAGGTTATTGACTAAAGGTAGGCCCAGGCCTCCAGGTAGAAATCAAGGTAATTACCAAGGTCAAACCTTGGTTTCTCAGTAAAGAAATATCAACAAGAAATATTCCTTTGGTCACACCAAATCATGTTGCTGGCCAGTGTCTTGACACTGGAGTGGTAGATTTTTGTTTTCTGGATTAGATCCTTGAAGGAATCAATTGTTGATGTTTTCGGTTCAAAAGTTCACCAGAAATTTCCTAGCACAAAACCCAAGTGGCCTTTACTTTGAATAAAAGAGAAATACCTGTTGCTTGTTGTAATTTATTGTATGTACTTCAATATTCATTTGAGTGATCGTGTGGCATTACTTACATTGTGAGTTCTGAGTCTCGTTTGAATGTTGTTAGTGGCAGCTGGGTGTGATTGGGTGTATGAGTGTTGTATATTGTATCTTACATGATGTACACAGTGAAACTTTGTTGTAATGTTTTCAAACTTTGTTGCTGGTGCAAAAAGTGTAAGAAGTAAGATATATGTAAAAATGTTTACCATTGAGCAAATGTTTATACACAGCAAATATTTTTATAATAAACATGTACAGTAATTTGTAAATTTGAAACAAATTAGTTTAAATTTACTCTGGATATATCTGAAATAATACTAAGCAGGATCTTTATGTGTATATATATATAGAAATAGTTTAAGTGTCATGTTACATGTAGAGTTGAATGTGTTTTGACGGTTACTATATCATATGTACCTGTTTCTCCAGAAACATTTGGTGTCTTGTGATTATGTACTTGGAGAATATATTTTGATATTTTTGCTCCTACACTGAGCCTACAGATGTTTACATTGCTCCTACACTGAGCCTACAGATGTTTACATTGCTCCTACACTGAGCCTACATATGTTTACATTGCTCCTACACTGAGCCTACATATGTTTATATTGCTCCTACACTGAACCTACAGATGTTTACATTGCTCCTACACTGAGCCTACAGATGTTTACATTACTCACCCTTGAATACATATGTGTTGAATTCTCATACATACCCTGTTATCACTCTTACCTCCATTCTCTACTTTACTGACAATTATTTTCAAAATGCAAATTACTTTTATTTTGGTATAAGAACTCGATGAATTTCAGTTATTTATCTTAAAGACTTGCTCAAGACTGTATGTGATATGATTTTGTTATCATTACTTATGTTATGCTTTACTTTTAGAGTATTCAATGATGAAGATTCTTTGTACATATATATCAAAATACTGCTATACAGTTTGTGCTTCACAGTGTCAACTTTCTGAGTATGCATATATGGTGATTTTAAATAGGATGTATTTGTCATAGTCAGCTTTCAACCCATTAAGGACAGATCTGTCTCCATCATGAAATATTTCTCACCATCAGCGGTCCTGTTACGGACAAATCATCATAGCAATACTTTTGTTGTACATAATAATTTACTAAGTCCTTGTGTTACTGTTTACATATCTCTTTACATAAGTCGTAGCATTTCTATTGATAGGTGTTTGATCCTGTATTCAACTGTAATTAATATTAAGGACAATTTTGTAATAATGTACTCTGTGATAGCTTTGTACATCACAGTGACCTGTCAGAGATTGTGATATTTTTTTTTACATCACAGTGACCTGTCAGAGATTGTGATAACTTTGTACATCACAGTAACCTGTCAGAGGTTGTGATAACTTTGTACATCACAGTGACCTGTCAGAGGTTGTGACAACTTTGTACATCACAGTGACCTGTCAGAGATTGTGATAACTTTGTTATTCACAGTGACCTGTCAGAGATTGTTATGACTTTGTACATCACAGTGACCTGTCAGAGGTTAGTATTGGTAGATAACATTCACTTGTGTTTATTTTGTCTGTTTATGCTGTAGTTATAATTTCTGTAGATTTCTAACCTACCAAACATTGAATTTAGTATTGAAATACACTTTACTGGTGGAATTTTTATTTGTCAAATTTGGAGATGTTGTCTTTATTGTAACTTAATACACAATTTCTGCATCCCTGTTCTTCTATGGCTATCACAAGCTACAAGGTAATTGTATCTCACAGCAACGGTTGTTCATTTCGATAAACCATACAAAACCATAAGATATTCATATCACTCAATCATACTAAACCCATATACTTTTTTGTTCTTTTAAGATTATACATTCGTTGGCAGGCTTGATAGAAATTAAGGCATTTTAACCTTCAGCTTTATTTCCTACCCATGATAATTATTAAGTCTGCTATCTTTCAGTAGAACCAGGCTCATTGTATGAAGGAAAGAAGCCTGCAGGTTTATAGAACTTCTTGCCTATCATAACTTGGACATTTACTTAGAATTCAATAAAAGTGGATTTCCTACAGAACATTGTCTTGTGTTGTTCTTACAATGTACATCATTTTTGGACATCCACTGACGATGAAAAAAGGAGCAGACATTCTACATAAAAGGATGTCATCGAGACCAAGATTCTTCACATACCCAGACGTCATTTGCGCAGAATTAAAATAAGAAAGAAACATCATCTGCTACTTATTTGTGATAGGCAGAACTGAAAATGCCAATGTTGGAAGACACACCTGGGAGCTGGATCCTCCTCGTTTCATGCAGGTATAACAGACTAATGAAAGTATAAAAGGGGCTCATGATCTCAAACAAAGGAAGCTAAGGACAGAACTTTAATGGATTCCATGAAATAGAAAGAAATCTGTTCTTGATAAAGAAAGATTTATTGTACATAATGCAACCATTTGATATCTAGTGGACCAGCCTAGGTAAGACTTGCAACTTACAAAACTAGTTGGCGCCCGGTGTTGGTATGTACAATGTACGGGAAAGAACAAATCTTGGTCATCCAACTCGATTGGCCGTCTCCTATGCGCCTCACAAACGGGCGTTCAGTCAGTGTATTCCTACAATAATGAATAATCCCATCATTAAACTTCTGGATGTGACAAGTCCATTGTCATCTGTAACACTTCATGATGTTTGTGACAGTCAATTCTCATTATCCTGTTCAGTTTTTTGTCACTTTACATTCAGCCAAAGCGTCTAGCTCTGTATCAAGAAAGGCGTACAACATACAAGGACCTGAGAATGTGTAACGGCTATTTAAGGGTGTAGATCAACTCTCGGTATTGTATTTACCACCAATGGGGGTGGCATTTTTACCGAAACTTGAAACCTGTTATAATTTTCTGAACACCTTAGTTTAGGTCCAATTATAACTGTAGCAATTCTCAGGTCCCTTTGCTTTGACCATACAAGCCAGTGGCGTAGCATACATTTATTAATTTCTTTTTTAATGATTAATATGGACCGTCTGTATCAGTGGCAAAAAGGAACGAATAAAAACAAATCTTATTGAAAACTCTTAGTCTGATACAAACGTTAGAATTCTAAATCAAAATCTAGTTAATGAAGTACAGAATTTAATATTATTCTTATCAAAAGTCGTATTTTACTTGTTAATAATTAGACAAAAAGGATTTCCAAGAATACGAGAGATTGGTTCTAGGGCTTAGTAGAATTCTGTTATTGTTTTCAAGCTTAGGAGGGGGAACTCCCTCTCCCATACACTCCCCTTTCTCCGGCGCTAGGCGCCTCGGACGCTCGACCTCCTGTATGCATACACTTCGAAAAATGATTTGCTACGCCACTGCAAGAGTACAGAAAACAACACTCTGTCATATTGGTTTCATTCCTTGCCGACTATTGACATCTTTGAAACAAGGCATATGAAGCTCTCCAACATCTCGAAGTCATAATTGTAGTTTTATATTGATTGAACGATGCTATGACATTGGTTTGCCTCGTTTTGATGACACGTCCTGTCTAGCGACAAAGCTCTGGAAGTAACAGGTCTTTGAGCATCCTCGATAACCAGGGGTATGTTACGCTCACTTCTTTTGCTCTCTGCACCCCTGGAATATGTCATAGCAAAAACAAAGGCTCACCCTCTTGTGGATGAGAAGAGAAGGCTAGTTTTGTCCTTTTTGATGTACATCAAAAGAATCCTGCGGTCGCGTAACGGTATACCTTATTGGCTTTGAAGTCAGCCTAGTGAAAGGTCAGGGTTTTTTACCTGTCACCAATCAAATAGCTAGCCGCTATGTTATCCCATCCTCGATATCCAGGGGTTACGCTCACTTTCGCTCTCTGCACCCCTGGAATATGTCATAGCAAAATTGAAGGCACGGAGATCGCTGTTTGATTGGTCTCAGGTAAAATATACTGACCAATCGCTAGGCTGATACCTGTCCTTTGAAGATTACAATGGTGAGACGCCCGACTTCAAAGCCTGTCAATTTGTACCGTTACGTGAGCGAGAGATTCTTTTGATGTACATCAAAGGATGGAACTAGTCTTCTTGTCTCATCAACAAGGTGGCACACACTGAGCCTTCAATTTTGCTATGACATATTCCAGGGATGCAGAGAGCGAATGTGAGCGTAACCCCTGGATATCGAGGATGTGGATATCCAGAATGGTTAGCAAACCAAAATGGCACGTACCTTGAATTCATCGCCTGCTAAAAACAAAACAATATTTGTAACATGTGGTCTTGAGAGCTGGGCAAGCTAACCGGCTATCATAACTTATAATTTCTGTATTATGATAGAAAATACAACGAGTGACACAAAAGAAGTCCTGATAGGTCAATTTTATGTAAACAGTAGCGCATATTTACACTTCGAAAATATGTCACGTAAATATTATGACTACTGGGGTATTGCAATAATACCAGTGTCAATGATAGGCATGATCATCCGAGTTCTGAAAATCACATTCTAGAGAGGTAGTGTTAAAGGTCAGGGTGAAGGCGCCAGTTAGACTATGCTTTGACTATATTTGGAACAATGTGAATGTTTCGGTGTCCGTGGAACCTCCATGGCCCAAACATTAGCTCACAGGCGCTTCCTGATGGGTCAGATAAATTTTGTCTCATGCGCAATTAGGACAAATTAGGAAGTCGTCGATAATAGTTCAAAGGACAGGCCTCAACCTTAGAAAGTTTAGGTTCAACGAGCCCCTAACAGATGCTATATCTAGTCATTTTAAATTCCAACCCGCTGGTAAGTCATATTCAAATATCATCATTAAAAATCTTAATTGTATATGTAACTTTTAATCGATCCGGAAAAAACATAAGTGAGTGGCAGAACAATTATGCAAATGAGTATGGTGGCAACATGTTCCTCGCGGCAGAACAGTTCACAGAGAAGAAACAGACAAATAGGCAGTAACCAACAAAACGGACACCCCAGAAACCTGTAAGTACCGTCAAAATTGAAACCCCCCAAAATCCAACGAGAGGTACCGAGAAGACCATCATCAGTACACCTATACTCGGATGTAGTAATAACTCCAATACCTCAACCGGTAAAAAGGCACGTAAAGCCCAACAGGACAAAACCTATAACTGTTGGGAAACCATCGAGCCCGGTAACAATAGGATTAAAATACAGCTCCTCATTGTAACTATCGTTCTTCTATCGTATGAGGATAGTAGAACAATAGTATCATGCGGAGCTGTATCTTAAACAGATTGGCCCGGTAACTGTGAACGGCACAACATTCATTGGAAAATCTGTGAACAATCAATGTTTAGGACAATCCAAATTAAAATACGAATGCGAAGGCGGGGG
>NW_018404512.1:134641-187640 GCF_002113885.1 Mizuhopecten yessoensis
GGGGGGGGGACAACAGTTTAACAAAATACGCACAGAACTGTACTGATCAAAGTAAGTTAGCTTAAGTCATAGATCTTTCAAAAAGAAAACTCACTGGTGATGAAAAGTTATTGAGTAAAGTTGTAGAATTTCGTCCCACACCTAATACCCAAGATTGTAAGCCATAAGGGACAGATGGAGTTATGTAGAAGACCACGTCTTTGTGAAAAGTTTCATAAAGATGATGATTACAATGACGAAAATAATAGGAATTCAACAAACTTAGCACTGGTCCGTAATAAGTCTGGTTGGAATCCTCCAAAAGGTCAAGAAAGACGACTAGAAGAAACTATAGCAAGTTTGAACAGAATTCAATTTGATTTTGGTTGTCAGAAACGGTTGAAAAGTATCTTTCTCTTTTAAACAAAGAACTGCTTTAAGTTTATTATTAAAAGATAAACTGGAAGCTGTCATTGTAATGAAAAGCATTTTTTTATTTTGAAAACAAATATTGACATGTTACGTAACGATGACTTTTATACACTTATTGATTCTAACGCTGATGACGTTACCCATAAGCTTATCAAGGATTTAGTCATGAAATACAAACGTGACACTTTGGAGTAAGAGAAAGACTACTTAACTTATTTTGTTCATAAGACAAGTTATTTTTATGGTTTGCCAAAAACACACGAAAGTGTTATCATAGGTTGAGCTATTGAACAACAGAAAAGTGAGCGTGTTTATGTTGAAAATCCAGATGATTTAACGATTAGGCCTATAGTTGGTGGACTTAGTAGTGTCACTCAATGACTTAGCCATTTTATTTATCTTATTTTGAAACCCTCTGCTCTTCAGTAAAAGTTTTATCAAGGAGTTTTTTGATTTTCTAAGCCATTTACCGAAAACTACTAATACAAATGCTAAATTATGATGTTGTTTTAACCGTACAACCTGCAAACGACGACACGTCATATGATATTATAGCAATGTGGCACAATACATCTCCAGCACTCACACAGGCATACACACATAAGGAGATATTAGCCAGGTGGCATAGGACTAGTAGTTAGCGCCTGATAAGGCAGCTCCTGCAAATTCCTCCTCAATATTGTATTGATTAATATATATGCTAATTGTATTAACTGTATAAAATTGTATATCTATGTACTGTAAAGCGCTTTAGAGTGGCTTATGTTAGCTAGATAGGGCGCTATATCAAATGTTGTATATTATTATTATCAGAACTAGGCAAGGTGTTGGAACCTCGTATTTAACATTTGTACCAAGTTTGGAGTCAATCACTACAGCCGGTAAGAGGCATGAGAAATAAATGTCTTTGTCAATCAAAGCTAGGCAAATTAATTAAGGTGATCATCCTAGACATATACATGTATTGGTTTAGAAAATTAAGATCAATTCATCAGAACCTTATAAGTAACATTTTCATCAAATGTGTTCACAATCACAACTGCACGGTTCTTACAAAGAAGTTGATATATAAATATACGTCTTGGCGACCATATATGAATCTTAGATGTTTAAATCGTAGAATCGGTACGAGAAGTAAACACATTTGGTCAGGGAGTCTAAAGAACATCCTAAAAAATACATTAAAATTCTTAAGAAGAAACTTAAAATGCATCAGCCAATCAGGAGGCAGAGGATACCCGATCAGAGGCAAACGCGGTCATCTTGAATTTTCGGATCTGCATGAAAAATAACAACGCTTTGCTATTTTCACCAAGACTTGAGCTATTCGCTACTGTTGTTAACTAATTAGAGGATATGGCGTTCATCTTTCTGAATTTTGGTATCGACACGAAAAGTTACAGCGGCACGTACTTGGACATGACACAATTGTTCCAAGTAAGTTTGATGTCAATCGTGCAGCCGTTCCAATCCGCACCAAAGTAATGTAACACATACAGTGGTGACCTCATTCGAAACGTTGCTATAATTAATTAATCGATCTTGAGAGACTGAGAGATGGCTATATCCTCCTATCGGGCTAGAGAAGCCATCTTGTGAATACTTGGCCAGGACCCGAAAAGATGCATTAATCAGGTACCGAGTTTAACCTCCGTTAATTTTTGTTGTAGCCGTTCTTGAACTGTGGGAAATGTCTCAGCCAATCAGAGACAATGTGGTATCCAATCAGATACAAAGGCCACCATCTTGAATTTTCGGATTTGCTTTATCAATATTGATCTTTTATACCCAAATATTACCCAAAATACCGAAGTGTCCCTTTCAGGTTACAATTATGCCGGTTCAAGTGCCTACATAACCCTGATGGTATTTCGCGTTTTAGTTCACCTGCCAGAAGGGCAAGTGAGCGTATGCCATGGTCCGTCTTCCGTCCGTCCGTCTCTCCGGCGTCAACTTTTTACTTCTAACAACTTCTTCTCAGCAACCAAAAGGCCAAGGATGATGATAGTTGGCCAGTAGCATATGCTGCGATGAAGGGCTACCACGTTGTTCAAATGAATGACCTTCATCCATTTTCAAGGTCACAGGGGTCAAATATGTTAAAATATTTTAATCACTTCTCCTGAATAACCAACAGGTCTAGGGTGGCCAGTAACATGCTGGGATGAAGGGCTACAAAATGTGTTCAAATGAATGTTCAAATATGTTGAAATCTTTAAACAACTTCTGAATAATACAAAGGTCAAGGGTAATATAATTTGTCCAGAAGCATGCTGGTATGAAAGGCTATAAAGTCAGTTCAACTTAATGTCCTTGTTTGACTTTCAAGGTCACATGTGTCACATGTTTAAATCTTTTAATAGAATCTTTTGAATCAAACACTGGTATTTTTGCCTGTAGCTGTATTTTAGTCCACTTTTTAAGATTACAAGTGTATATAAGATTAAAACCCGGTGAGCAATTCAGGCCCAATTTGGCCTCTTGTATTAATAGAACCACGCGCCCAAAATATCAAATTGTGATAGAAATGAAAAGGGGATAGTATCTTTTTATGAAAAATGAAGGTATAAAGGACATTGATATTTGTCAGAAAAGTGTCCGGGTACAGTGACGCAGATGTGCGTATTACACATCATTTTATTTATAAACAGTATCGAGGTCTTCCAAAATCAACTTAACACCTTTTGAGACTTTCCTCTATTAACAGTTCACTTCCGGTCACACTTAGTTAGGAAAAGGGGTAAAAGTTTGACTGTAAAAATCGATCGTTCCGGAAACACGCGTTTTAATGTATTTGAAAAAACCTTATACATGATAGTTAATTTCAACTCATCAGTTTTACAAGACCGTTTCCCGGATAATCATTGTTTTTACTTAGGCCTACTGTCAACACCCTCCCTTGGAAGGCCCCAGCGTCTTGATCTAGGTCATCTATGTCACAAGGAGGCTTGCTTTCAAGACTCGGAGGGAAAACATGTAAACTAATCAAACATCCAGAAGTGCTAATACCGTACCTAGGGTACCGAACTTTTGACGATTTGAAGCTGAACACAGGAGGATGTCAATGTTGAATCAAGCTGCGGTGGAGGCTTTGTGCTCCGCTACATATCTGGAGAACTATTTTGACACTATGGAAAATTTGCCGGACGATTTACAGAAAATCGTTACTCAGCTTCGCGAACTGGATATTCAATGTCGAGGTTCGTATGCAATATTGTTATTTCTATACTTAAAAGACCATGTCAAAAAGGGAGACTGTAATTTGCGAATAGGGAGGTCCCTATCGCCGATGACAGCGAACTTCGTGTTGTCAGGATCAAGTACATGGCTTGCTAATGTGAATGTCCGATTTTCCACCTGTTCGAGATTCCTTTTGTTTTGAATAACAATGTCTATGAGACGAATGTATGTTTTCTACGTTATGTTTGAGGAACTGTCGATTTATCAATTGTTTTTAAACGAATGCAGTCTTATAAGATAAGGGATTGTGTGAACATTGTTGGAAACATTCGTCGTCTGACGCTCAACCAATAACACAACCACTTCCGGTTTATATCTATTTTTAGCTAACACGTGTAAATAAAAGCACATGGTATCTGTATATTACTGGAAGACCTCAAATTTGAGTATAAATTCCAGGGTTGGAGGAGTGCGCTTATAGTTTATATTGTTTCAGTTTGTAGTGCTGTCTTGAAGCTTTTAAGTTTTTGCATTTTGACGAGGTCTTCTGGTAGGTTATTCCACTCTGTTGTTGAATGTTTCAATCTGTCTGTATTACAATGGAAATGTCGGTAATTTTCACTATTTTTTGATCTGGTACGGGTGTTTGATGGAGTCAATATGTGATCTACAGGTATGGCCACTAGCCCCTTCACGATCTTATAAAAAAGGGCAAGCCGATGGTCTCGCCTGCGATCCTTTAGTGGTGTTAATTGT
Source organism: Mizuhopecten yessoensis (assembly GCF_002113885.1). NCBI lineage: Eukaryota > Metazoa > Mollusca > Bivalvia > Pectinida > Pectinidae > Mizuhopecten > Mizuhopecten yessoensis. The sequence goes on from NW_018404512.1 coordinate 138,989, forward strand.
AGGGTGTCCATCATTTCACACTGCTGTCCCTTCTATAGTTTGATGTTATAAATCGAGCAGCGCGGCGTTGTACCTTTTCCAGCGAGTGGATGTTGTTTTGCTGGTAAGGGTCCCATATCGTGCAGCTCCAGGACGGATCTCACCAATGATTTGTATGCGGTCAGTTTCAGTGACACTGGGCAGGTTTCGTCTTAGGAATCCGAGAGTGGAATTTGCCTTGTTGGTTGTGTTACGGATATGGGAGTCCCACTTCATGGAGTTGTGAATGGTTACGCCCAAGTATGGATTTTCTTCTACTTTGAGTAATTTGGCCCAACAGTTGGTAGTTGTAGGCACTAGGCGACTTGGATCTTGATGTTCTCAGGATATAACATTTCGACGCGTTGAAAAGATATACCCCATTTCGTTACCCATTCTTCCAAGGACTTGAGGTCATTTTGGAAGTCCAGGTGGTCTTGGAGGCATACATTTCTTTTAGCGCGGTATGACTTACTTGAAATGGAGATGGCGCCCAACAAAGTATACCCACAGGAGGTGGTATAGGGTCTTTGGGGTCGAAGACTAAAATAGCAGAAGAAGAAAACTCTGTGTTAGAACATTAATAATTCATATTTCTTTTAGAGACTGAAATGTTCAATTTATGATAGCATGAGTTTCCAATCGTTTTGAGGTTATTTCTGATTACGGGCTATGAGCTTACAGTGAGGGAAAATGGAGCTATTATATGGGATGGATAGTTAATAGCCTGTTCAACAGTGACAGCTCTCCTTTTATAGCCCACTCAATCATGCACTTGTGACGGTAGCAGACTATCAAAGATTATAAAAAGTAATTTATATTACTATTCAGTATTGTAACAGGAAAGAGAGTGCCTAGTGAACATGTGCTTCAACTTGGGATCAAACTCACTTCCCTCAGCTTCCCAGTGCACTGCTCTGCTGGTTGAGCTAAAGGGAAATTCTCTCTAGCTTGAAGCTAAAAGGTGACCATATTTCTGTTTACAGTTCAAATCTGTCACACTTTCTTTTAGTGATTAATTTTCATTTTATGATAAAATCCTACTTGTGCAACTTTTAATATTTCAGATATTCTCCAGGACATTGACAACCACCAGGAAGTGTATGGTAAGGAACCAGAGGGGCCAACTAAGAAGAAAGCTCTCCTGGCCATACAGAGGGCACTCATCAAGTGTCAGGAGATTGGGGATGAAAAGCTTCACTTGATGGCCATGATTATAGAACATATCGATAACAGGGGGAGACAACTAGAGCAAGACAGAGAAAATTTAGGTATTTCTTTCTTACAGCTGTTACGTAATTGCATTAAAGGATTGCTCAAGGCTAGTTTCTCACTGCTTGAGACATTTCAGTAGGTTAGGGCTAAATTCACTGACACTAAATCTCATCTATTGACACTAATTAGTTCTTAGTTGAAACTTAATATGATACCTCTCTAGTACAATAATACATTAATTGTATGCCCATACTAGAGAGGTATCATATTAAGTTTCAACTAACTTGGCATGGAGCACCTTGGCATGGGAGTAGGGGATAAGGGCAAAAACATTTTATAGGCCATTTGCCTATAAAATCTGAGAAGTCAAATATGTTTTTTAAACAAAATTGATACAATTGATATCATGATGGTTTATTTTCTGGATTGTTTCAAAAATGAGAAAGAAATAGTTACATATAAACATTTGTATCCTGTCCTATGACTGGCTTAGTCATTTTGACTAAATCTTTTTTCCACTAGACCAGTTTTAAACAAATGTCATTCAATTGCTCCCATCTTCTACCACTGCCTTCACCAAGTACTGCTATTTCAATCACTATGGTCATTGAAATATCTGAGATGACAACCAAGGTCTTAAGCAAGCAGAAACATTTCATCTTAAGTCTTTCTGTCGAGTACTAATAACAAAAGAAGCAAATGATCTCTACAGGCCCGATGGGTACTTGGTACATTTCACAGTATAACTAATAACCTTTGTAATATTTTGTTGCTTTGTTAGATCCAGGTGTGCAAGTTCGGTATTTGAGCTTTGTTACACTTTAAGATGAACAATAATGTAACTTGATCATACTTTTGTCAGATCCTATGTTTGGGAAAGAAACAGAAAAAGAAGAAAAGGTAACAATGTCAGCAACAACAACAACAACATCATCCAACGCAACGACAACAACATCATCTAAACCCATTATCCAACACACAGATCCAAAACCTGAAAAAGTAGCGGTGAAACGACAGCGACGACAGAAAACAAATGACACTGTCATTAAAGAAGAGGAAAAGAAGGTACTAACTCACATTGATATAAAAAATAGAAAAGATGGAGCATCAACATGATTCTGTAGTTTATAAATTTACGATTTACATGTTTCGACTTTCTGGGTTAGGCATCATCAGAACCATATTGATTAAGTTGGATAATGGCTCTCTTCTGTGAATTTTGAAAATTGTCACCTTATTTTTAGAGTTTTATGTTAACAATGTTAAATTTATCTTATAGCAAGAAGAAAAGGAGAAAGTGCCTAAGAAAAAGAAGAAACGCAAGACAAAGAAAGAGAAAGATCAGGCCCCAACATCACCCATTGAGCCTCCGATTGATCCAGATGAGCCAACATATTGTCTGTGTGATCAGGTGTCATATGGAGAGATGATCGGTTGTGACAATGATGCATGTGTCATCGAGTGGTTCCATTTTAACTGTGTCAATCTTGTCAACAAACCCAAGGGCAAGTGGTACTGTCCGAACTGTCGCGAAAATACCAGCAAGGTCATGAAAAAGTTTGACAAGTGATCAGCTCAGTTTTTTTAGTTTTTTTTCAGTATGGTTAATTATGTTCTCACTTTTTTATGGTCTTTTTCCAGCTGATTTGATAGAAAACAGGGTGTGTGTGGCTATGTACTGTCTGTCACATCCAATTAACACCTTAAGTGCTCAGCATTTCTGTGCAAAGCAATGAAAAATATGTTTTTGGGATCTCAGCTAGTTTAAGTCACAGTACCAACTTCAAGTCAAATTGGCCAGAGATGTGGACTTTTGTGCCATTACGACGAAACATAATAAGTAGAAGCTGACATGGTTATTTCTACATTACTTTCATCGTGTGACTGAAATATCTTGTTTCTGCAATGTTACTGCATACAGTATAATTTGCATAAAAATATTGACACAATAGAAATAATTACAGTTTGATATTAAATATTATGGGTTATGCTAAGATATGTTTAGCTATCCAACCAAACTGATCTAGCACTAAAAGTGTCATAATAAAGGGGTTGATATATTTTCTTTGACAAGTTTTGTTATAAAAGGGTTGTTTTATTAGACTTGTTGAATAGTGTCTTTATCAGGGGTGATATAACAGGTCTAGACAATAAGGGTAACCCGATAGTCTGAGACTAGTAAAATATACAGATTGAATAGTGGTTCTAAAAACTCCTTGTCCTTGTTTTATATTTTCATGGGAAAATTGTTATGACAAAAATCAGAACCCCTTAAAAAAAATCCCCATTCAGTGTGTATGATATATACCTGTTACCTGTTGATGAGGTCTTTCAGTTTAAGCTTGTGATTCTTTGACCTATCACTTGTTTTCTGTCCAGTTCTAATAGAGATATGAAGGGGGTATGCATGTCTACTATGAAGGTTGACATGTTCCTCAGGTGCTCTTACTTCTATGTATTTTCCTTTCCATACACATACCACAATATTTGTCTCTCTGTTTATTAATGGTTGTTTCTACAAATAAATGTTTCTCCTACTGCAATAATAAATTGGAGTTAGTGTTTAACAAAGAAAGTATAAAGTGCTTTGCAAGTCCATCTTAGATCTTCATACCGATGGCCTGGTACGTATACATATAAATGTATGTATATTCAGGCTACCAATGCGAACGATTAATATACATCTAGGGATTGAACAGAGGTTACTTTAACAATCATTCCCATATAAACACCAAATGGCTACATCTGTATGAATGTTGAAAAAAACTGTTCAGTATATAAATAAACGATTTGAATTGATATTTATTTGTGATAGTAATATGAGTACATTAATTTCATAATATTTTTATATTAAAAAAAATCTGTTTAATCAAATCAAATGGCATTTCTTGAACAGACTAATGTTGCCTCTTATGAGCCTGTAACTCTATGTGGATCACAATCCACCTGACCAGTCTATGTGGATCATTAACTGACCAAAGTCAATGTAGATTGTCCAAACAGAAAAACACCCAAAGTCAATGTAGATTGTCCAAACAGATTAAAATCTGTAGATTGCTGTCCAACAGACCTATGTGGACTGTGTCCAACAGACCAAATTCTATGTTGATTGTCCAAACAGATTAAAATCTGTGTAGATTGCTGTCCAACATACCAAAGTCAATGTAGATTGGCCAAACAGATTAAAATCTGTAGATTGCTGTCCAACAGACCTATGTGGACTGTGTCCAACAGACCAAAGCCTATGTGGACTGTTGTCCAACAGGACAAAGTCTATGTGGACTGTGTCCAACAGACCAAAGCCTATGTGGATTGGCCAAACAGATTAAAATCTGTAGATTTCTGTCCAACAGACCAAAGTCCATGTAGACTGCTGTCCAACAGACCAAAGTCTATGTAGACTGCTGTCCAACAGACCAAAGTCTATGTGGACCGTTGTCCAACAGAACAAAGTCTATGTGGACTGTGTCCAACAGACCAAAGTCTATGTGGACTGTTGTCCAACAGACCAAAGTCTATGTGGATTGTCCAAACAGATTAAAATCTGTAGATTGCTGTCCAACAGACCAAAGTCTATGTAGATTGCTGTCCAACAGACCAAAGTCTATGTGGACCGTTGTCCAACAGAACAAAGTCTATGTGGACTGTGTCCAACAGACCAAATTCTATGTGGACTGTTGTCCAACAGACCAAAGTCTATGTGGACTGTTGTCCAACAGACCAAAGTCTATGTGGATTGTCCAAACAGATTAAAATCTGTGTAGATTGCTGTCCAACGGACCAAAGTCTATGTGGATTGCCCAAACAGAATAAAATCTGTGTAGATTGCTGTCCAACATACCAAAGTCTATGTAGACTGCTGTCCAACAGACCAAAGTCTACGTAGATTGCTGTCCAACAGACCAAAATCTATGTGGACTGTTGTCCAACAGACCAAAGTCTATGTGGACAGCAATCTTCACAGATTTTAATCTGTTTATGTTTGACAGCAATCTAAATAGACTTTGGTCTGCTGGACAGCAGTCTACACAGATTTTATTCTGTTTGGGCAATCCACATAGCCTTTGGTCCGTTGGACAACAGTCTACATAGGCTTTGGTCTGTTGGATAGCAACCTACACAGATTTTGATCTGTTTGAACAATCCACATAGTGGACAGCAATCTACGTAGACTTTGGTCTGGTGGACAGCAGTCTACACAGACTTTGGTCTGTTGAACAACAGTCCACATACACTTTGGTCTGCTGTACAGCAACCTACACACATTTTAATCTGTTTGGACAATCCACATAGACTGTGGTCTGTTGGACAACACTCTACATAGACTTTGCTCTGTTGGACAGCAGCCTACATAGACTTCGGGCTGTTGGACAACAGTCCGCATAGACTTTGGTCTTTCGGACAGCAATCTGCATAGACTTTGTTCTGTTTGACAGCAACCTACACAGGTCTGTTGGACAGCCGTCTACATAGACTTTCGTCTGTTGGACAGCAGCCTACACAGATTTTAATCCGTTTGAACAATCCACAGAGACTTTGGTCTGTTTGAACAATCCACATAGACCTTTGTCTGTTGGACAACAGCCCACATAGACTTTGGGCTGTTGGACAGCAATGTACATAGACTTTGGTGTGTTGGACAACAGTCTACATAGAATTTGGTCTTTTGGACCACAGTCTACATAGCCTTTGGTATGTTGGACTTTGGTCTGTTGTCCAACAGACGAAAGTCTATGTAGACCGCTGTCCAACATACCTATGCAGATTGTTGTCCAACATATGTAGATTGCTGTACAACATACAAAAGTCTATGTAGATCGCTGTCCAACAGACCCAAGCGTATGTAGATTGCTGTGCAACAGACCAAAGACTATGTGGATTGATGATCAACAAACCAAAGTCTGTATATTGCTGTCCAACAGCCCAAAGTCTATGTGGGCTGTTGTCCAACAGAACAAAATCTATGTAGATTGCTGCCCAACAGACCAAAGTTTATGTCGATTGCTGTCCAACACACCAAAGTCTATGTATATTGCTGTCCATCAGAACGAAGTCTATGTAGACTACTGTCCAACAGACCAAGACTGTTGTAGAACAGACCAAAGTCTGTTGGACAGCAATATACAGACTTTGGTTTGTTGATCATCAATCCACATAGTCTTTGGTCTGTTTGTCAACAGTCTACATAGGCTTTGGTCTGATGGACAGCAGTCTACACAGACTTTGGTTTGTTGGACATCAGTCTAAATAGACTTCGGTCTGATGGACAGCAATATACAGACTTTGGTTTGTTGGACATCAGTCTAAATAGACTTCGGTCTGTTGGACAGCCATCTACATAGACTTTTGTCTGCTTCCCAGCACACTACCCAGATTTTAATCTGTTCGGACAATCCACATAGACCTTTGTCTGTTGGACAACACTCTACATAGACTTTGTCTGTTGGACAACAATTCACATAGACTTTGGTTTGTTTGACAGCAGTCTACATAGAATTTGGTCTTTTGGACAACAGTATACATAGACTTTGGTGTGTTGGACAACAGTCTACATACACTTTGGTCTGCTGTACAGCAACCTACACATATTTTAATCTGTTTGTACAATCCACATAGACCTTTGTCTGTTGGACAGCAACTTACACAGATTTTAATCTGTTCGGACAATCCACATAGACCTTTGTCTGTTGGACAACAATCTGCATAGGTATGTTGGACAGCAATCTACACAGACTTTAATCTGTTTGGACAATCCACATAGACTGTGGTCTGTTGGACAACCGTCTTGGTCTGTTGGGCAGCAGTCTACATAGTCTTTGGTTTTTTGGACACCAATCTACATAGACTTGGGTCTGTTGGATAACAGTCCACATAGACTTTGATCTGCTGGACAACAGTCCACCTAGACTTTGGTCTGTGGGACAGCAATCTACAGATTTTTATCTGTTTGGACAATCCACATAGACCTTTGTCTGTTGGACAACAATTCACATAGACTTTGTTCTATTGGACAACAGTCTACATAGGCTTTGGTCTGTTGGACTGTTTTTCAACAGACCAAAGTCCAACATACCAAAGACTATGTAGATTGCTGTACAACATACCAAAGTCAATGTAGATTGCTGTCCCACTGACCAAAGTCTATGTGCACTGTTGTCCAACATACCAAATTCAATGTAGATTGCTGTTCAACAGACCACAGTCTATGTAGATTGGTGTCCAAAAAACCAAAGACTATGCAGATTGTTGTCGAACATATGTAGATTGCTGTACAACAGACCAAAGTCCAACATACCAAAGACTATGTAGAATGATGTCCAACAGACCAACGTCTATGTAGACTGCTGTGCAACATACCAAATTCTATGTAGATTGCTGCCCAACAGACCAAAATCCATGTGGACTGTTGTCAAACATACCAAAGTCTTTGGTCTGTTTGTCAACAGTCTACATAGGCTTTGGTCTGTTGGATAGCAACCTACACAGACTTTAATCTGTTTGGACAATCCACATAGACGTTGGTCTGTTGGACAACGGTCTACATAGCCTTTGGTCCGTTGGACAACAGTCTACATACACTTTGGTCTGCTGTACAGCAACCTACACAGGTCTGTTGGACAGCGATCTACATAGACTTTGCTCTTTTGGACAACAGTCTACATACACTTTGGTCTGCTGTACAGCAACCTACACAAATTTTAATCTGTTTGTACAATCCACATAGACTTGGGTCTGTTGGATAACAGTCCACATAGAATTTGGTCTTTTGGACCACAGTCTACATAGCCTTTGGTATGTTGGACAACAGTGCACATAGACTTTGGTCGGTTGGACACAGTCCACATAGACTTTGTTCTGTTTGACAGCAACCTACACACATTTTAATCTGTTTGAACAATCCACAGAGACTTTGGTCTGTTGTCCAACAGACCATGTGTAGATTGCTGTTCAACAGACCAAAGTCCAACATACCAAATTCAATGTAGATTGCTGTTCAACAGACCACAGTCTATGTAGATTGCTGTCCAACAGACCAAAGTCTATGCAGATTGTTGTCCAACATATGTAGATTGCTGTCCAACAGACCAAAGTCTATGTAGACTGCTGTCCAACAGACCAAGGTCTATGTAGANGTAGATTGCTGTCCAACAGAACAAAGTCTATGCAGATTGCTGTCCAAAAGACCAAAGTCTATGTAGACTGTTGTCCAACAGACCGAAGTCTATGTAGACTGCTGTCCAACAAACCAAAGTCTATGTAGATTGCTGTCCAACAAACCAAAGTCTATGCAGATTGCTGTCCAACAGACCAAAGTCTATTTAGACTGTTTTTCAACAGACCAAAGTCTATGTAGACTGCTGTCCAACAGACCAAAGTCTGTATATTGCTGTCCAACAGAACAAAGTCTATGTAGACTGCTGTTCAACAGACCAAAGTATATGTAGACTGCTGTCCAACAGACCAAAGTCTATGTAGACTGCTGTTCAACAGACCAAAGTATATGTAGACTGCTGTCCAACAGACCAAAGTCTGTATATTGCTGTCCAACAGACCAAAGTCTATGTAGACCGCTGTCCAACAGACCAAAGTCTATGTAGACTGCTGTCTAACAGACCAAAGTCTATGTAGATTGCTGTCCAACCGACCAAAGTCTATGTAGATTGCTGTCAAACATACCACAGTCTATGTAGATTGCTGTACAACAGACCAAAGTCTATGTAGATTGCTGTAAAACATACCAAAGTCTATGTAGATTGCTGTCTAACAAACCAAAGTCTATGCAGATTGCTGTCCAAAAGACCAAAGTCTATGTAGACTGTTGTTCAACAGATCAAAGTCTATGTAGACTGTTGTCCAACAGACCGAAGTCTATGTAGACTGCTGTCCAACAAACCAAACTCTATGTAGATTGCTGTCCAACAAACCAAAGCCTATGCAGATTGCTGTCCAACAGACCAAAGTCTATTTAGCCTGTTTTTCAACAGACCAAAGTCTATGTAGACTGCTGCCCAACAGACCAAAGTCTATGTAGACTGCTGTTCAACAGACCAAAGTATATGTAGACTGCTGTCCAACAGACCAAAGCCTATGTAGACTGTTGTTCAACAGATCAAAGTCTATGTAGACTGTTGTCCAACAGACCGAAGTCTATTTAGACTGCTGTCCAACGAACCAAAGTCTATGTAGACTGCTGTCCAACAAACCAAAGTCTATGCAGATTGATGTCCAACAGACCAAAGTCTATTTAGACTGCTTTTCAACAGACCAAAGTCTATGTAGACTGCTGCCCAACAGACCAAAGTCTATGTAGACTGCTGTCTAACAGACCAAAGTCTATGTAGATTGCTGTCTAAAAGACCAAAGTCTATGTAAAATGTTGTCCAACAGACCAAAGTCTATGTAGATTGCGGTCCAACAAACCAAAGTCTATGCAGATTGATGTCCAACAGACCAAAGTCTATTTAGACTGTTTTTCAACAGACCAAAGTCTATGTAGACTGCTGTTCAACAGACCAAAGTCTATGTAGACTGCTGCCCAACAGACCAAAGTCTATGTAGACTGCTGTTCAACAGACCAAAGTCTATGTAGACTGTTGTTCAACAGATCAAAGTCTATGTAGACTGTTGTCCAACAGACCGAAGTCTATTTAGACTGCTGTCCAACGAACCAAAGTCTATGTAGACTGCTGTCCAACGAACCAAAGTCTATGTAGATTGCTGTCCAACATACCAAAGTCTATGTAGACTGCTGTCCATCAGACCAAAGTCTATGTAGACTGCTGTCCATCAGTCCAAAGTCTATGGACTGCTGTCCAACATACCAAAGTCTATGTAGATTGCTGTCCAACAGACCAAAGTCTATGTAGATTGCTGTCAAACATACCAAAGTCTATGTAGATTGCTGTCCAACAGACCAAAGTCTATGTAGATTGCTGTCTAACAGACCAAAGTCTATGTAAACTGTTGTCCAACAGACCAAAGTCTATGTAGACTGCTGTCCAACAGACCAAAGTCTGTATATTGCTGTCCAACAGACCAAAGTCTATGTAGACTGCTGTTCAACAGACCAAAGTCTATGTAGACTGTTGTCCAACAGACCAAAGTCTATGTAGACTGTTGTCCAACAGACCAAAGTCTGTGTAGACTGCTGTCCAACAGACCAAAGTCTATGATGACTGCTGTTCAACAGATCAAAGTCTATGTAGATTGCTGTCCAACAGACCAAAGTCTATGTAGACTGTTGTTCAACAGATCAAAGTCTATGTAGACTGTTGTCCAACAGACATAAGTCTATGTAGATTGCTGTCCATCAGACCAAAGTCATGTAGTTTACATGGATCATTGTTTAGAAGACTGAATACTTTGGATTGCCATTACCAAATCTATGACATCTATGAACTGCCACCCAGCAGAGTGAAGTCCAGTTTGATAACATACATACGTTATACATTACTTGTTATCATGTAGCTTTAGACAGACCCTTACCTTTCCATTAATGTAGTTATTTATTTACATTTCATTTTTTTAGCTCACCTGGTCCAAAGGACCGGTGAGCTTATGCCATGGCGCGGCATCCAGGCCTGAGGGGCGGGGCCCAATAGGGAAACATAGCAAATTATTCTTTAAAATCCTTCTTCTGTAGGAATAAACGGATTTGGTCCATATTTGGTGTGGAGCATTCTTGGGTAGCCAATTTTGTATAATATTGAATCCTTCTTCGACCATAGGGGTTGGGCTCTGTTTGAAGTTTGTTCTCGCTATATTTCAAGTACTGGATCGATCTTTCTGATTTTTTTATGTACTTACAGCATTTACCATGGAGTGTATACCTTTACTTCATACCAATTATTCAGGTGAGTGATACAGGCCCTCAGGGCCTCTTGTGTTTTATTTTTAAACTAGGTTCATTTTGTGTTTGTTATTTGTTACAGCATACATTTTATGATGAAATACTGCCATTTACTGGGCTGTCATGGTCAGTTGCGTTGGTTTCATTCAGGTATCTTACTAGTGCTGAGTTGAAATAAAACCAACCATGCATTTTGTGTATAACAGGATTTATTGTCGTACTGACATGTTGGAAGCAGTCTGTGTGTCTTCTCATGCAGATATTTGTAAGTAGGATTAGGCCAAAGGAAAAAATATGTATGTTTCAGATATCCTGACTGAAAAAGTAGGGTAGATCTGGAGATTTTTCGGGGGCAAATTTGAGATATTACAAAAGTTACCGAACAAAATTATTCAGACCAATTGATTTATTGATTTTAAATGTTTTGGGTCACTTAACAATGGTATGGGATTTAATTTTGGTTTTGATACCTGCCTATAAAAAAGAAAAATGTTGCAAAGAGGCTGTTTTTTCGATGGTTATGAATGGATGTTTAAGTGCATCCGTCCGAGAGAGATAAAATTGTTAGGGTCGGAGGTAAAAACTAAGTGTCGGTCAGGGTACCTAAAACATACATAGGTAAAAACTGGCTTCGGTCAGGGAACCTAAAACATACATACTTTTTTGGCCTTACTTCTGATGTATGATGATTGTTGATGGAATAAATTTTCATAGATACATACTTTCAGAGTTTACGTTTTGTTTCCAGTAATTTACTTATACACATGCTGTATAGCTAAATTAGATGATACATTTATGGATTATGTACAGATGAAGTTGTAAATGTCCTAGCCAATCAAAGGCCCCGGTTGGCCATCTGGAACTTTAAAATTAACAAGAGGCCCAAATGGCCTGTATCGTTCATCTGAAGCAGTCATAGCAAAAATCATGTTGGGCCTAATATATCAAATTAGATTTAGATAAAGCTATAGGATAAAGTAAGTAATGGTCATTTTCATTCACAAATTTTGTTGGGCTCCATCTAAGGAAACTACTTGTTAAATATCATGACTCCATGCCTTTCACTTCTTCAAAAGAAGTTTGTGACCCTGAATGTAGGTTGAGGTAATTTTCAATAGCAAACTTTGTCTGGCTCCATCTGTGAAAGTCATTTGAAATGTTTGAAATATTTGACGTCTGTGACCTTGAAAGTAGGCTGAGGTCATTTTCATTCACAAACATTGTCGGGCTCAATCCAAAAAAGTGACCAGCCAAATAATATGATTCTATGCATTTCAATTATTCAGAAGAAGTCATTTGATAAGTTCCACATATTTGACCCCTGTGACCTTGAAAGTGGTTCTAGGTAATTTTCATTTGCAAGCTCAATCCCTAGAAGCTACCAGACAAATATTAAGATTCTTCAGAAAAGTTGTTTTAAGTATTTGACACTTTTGACCCCTGTGACCTTGAAAGAAGGTCAAGGTCATTTTTGTTCTCAAACTTTGTTGGGCTCTTACCAACAAATCTATCACCAAAATATCATGACTGTAGGCCTGTTCATTCTTTAGAAGAAGTCATTCAAAGGAAATGTTGATGAACGACCACGCCGGATGGACACCAACGGACGGACCGACGACAGACGCCATGGCATGGCATAAGCTCACTAGCTCTTCGGGCAGGTGAGCTAAAAATCAGCATGAAAAGTAACAAACTTGGTTGAAACCTCATAAGGAACACTTCTACTAAGTCTTAAGAAGAAGTCAAGAATATCTCAGTCAATGAGAGGACAGGGTGACCATCTTGGATTTTTTGATCAGCACTAAAAGTAAGAGCACTTGTTCAGAACCTCATAAGGAACATTTGTACAAACAAAAAAGTGAATTGCTATCAAAAATTTCTCATCTTAGGAAATCAGAGGCTGGGATCGGCCATCTTGTATTCTCGGATTGGCAGTAACTCTGCCAGTTACTGTCTGATTGAGACCATTTGCGAATCTGTTCGAGATCTTATTGATATTAAGCAGCATAATAAAATTCATGGAAATCCATTCACATTTACTCAAGTTATTGCGCTCACAAGCTCAAGTCCCATTGGCTCCAAAAGTAATTAAAATTTCAAAGTCCCATAACTCTGCCAGTTACTGTAGGATAGGGACTATTTTTGAACTCGTCTGAGATCTTATTGATATAAAGCAGCATAGCATAATTTATTGAAATTCCTTTCACTTTTACTCAAGTTATCGTGCTCACAAGATAAAAGATAATACACAGCGCACCACACAGGGTGCATGACAACAGACAAAGACGGATCGCACTAGGTCACCACGACCTATGGTACAAAGAGGTTAAAGTGTTGCAGTTTGACAAATTGAAAGTGTGGTACATGTCAATTCTAATGGAAGAAAAATTCTATAATTTAACCGTGATGGAATTTCTGAAATGTCTGACTTGGAATGCTTATGAAGTCTTAATGATATATATCATATATCATTGTTGTAAATAAGGAAGCATTATTGATGACATCAAATCGTAACTGTGAAATATCTGAAGATGAAAATGAAAGCACTCAGGTTTTACACCTCTGTGTTCTTAGTTTTAGCTTTTTCTATAATAGATACATGCAGTATTTATAATTTATACAGAAACAATAATTTGTTAATAGATTATTGTGTTTACGTACAGAACTTCAACATTATATTACACAAGTGCCACAAGATATGTAATACTTTAGTCCTTTGGTTATATCAGATCAACTCGTCAACAAATAACTGCTTTCATTATAATATTTACTGTGTAAAATACAAACTTTAAGAGAGATCCCATAAATATGATTTAGAGGTCCCTCTTGATTATGTAAGTAAATTGATCCTGAGGAGATCCAAGAGGTTATAGATTTTCTCTCTCACTCCATTGTTATAAACACTTGTGCTACTACATATGTGACTGATGTTAACTCTCTCACTCCATTGATATAAACACCTGATATACTACATATGTGACTCATGTTAACTCTCTCACTCCATTGTTATAAACACCTGATATACTACATATCTGAATCATGTTAACTCTCTCACTCCATTGATATAAACACTTGTGCTACTACATGTGTGACTAATGTTAACTCTCTCACTCCATTGATATAAACACTTGAGTTACTATATATGTTACTTACATACTAAGTAAGTGCATTCTTTGATTATAAGTTTATAATTTCAGGATCTTGATATGGAAGTCTCCTAAATACAGGTTTCAAAAAGTTTTTAAAACATTTTGTATATAAGTTAAGCTTCAATAACATACAAAGAATTCTGTTTTTGAATACTTAAACAAAATCCTTATTTAAATCCTAAACACTTGGTTCCATTTTGTACCTTAAATTTCCACTGCACTGTTGAGAAAATACCCTTAATGCAAAATCACAAATGTTCAAACACAACTATCACCACCGACACTGACTGAATTTCGGTCCATGTGTGGTCACACTGGAGCCTCGCGGGGCTCAATCAAGATCTCATTGATCCCCACATGTGGTGGCTGTGTGACAGCATACAGAACAGCACGCGCCACATCCTCCGCATCCAGGATGCGACACAACTGGCTGCCATCATAGGCTTCCTTAGCCTGAAACAAAGGAAGACATTTGCACAATTCTTTCTGTGAATATGAAAGCAATAACAAATGAGCTTTAAGTGAATGCCTTTAGTCTCTATGCGAATGAGTTCACCAATTTTGTGTAGAATAATTGAACATATACATGATTGAGTGGGTTTAAACAAGAATATTGACATAACTTTGGCCAACATGTACAGTACACTTAGTGGAAGGTCAACAGCACACTTATTGGGAGGTCAACAGTACACTTAGTGGAGGTCAACAGTACACTTAGTGGGAGGTCAACACCATGCTTAGTGAGTGGGAGGTCAAAATTACACTTAGAGGGAGGTCAACAGTACACTTAGTGGAGGTCAACAGTACACTTAGTGGGAGGTCAACACCATGCTTAGTGGGAGGTCAAAATTACACTTAGTGGGTCATCAGAACACATAGTGGGAAGTCAAAGTTACACTTAGAGGGAGGTCAACAGTACGCTTAGTGGGAGGTCAACAGAACACTTATTGGGAGGTCAAAAGTACACTTAGTGGGAGATCAGCATTACACTTAGTGGGAGGTCAACATTATACAATTGTTTCATGGCTATTTGGCAAAAAGTCAAAACTATCATCCCGAGGTAGGGGGAAGCCCTGTGGAACAGTTCCACAGGGCTTCCCCCTACCTCGGGATGATAGTTTTGACTGTTTGCCAAATAGCCATGAAACAATTGTTTTATTACCAAATAAATATTAGTATCAATGCTGCATGCAATGTTGCCATTGCTTCAACACTGAGTCGGGGTCACCGAAACGCTTGAACGGGGCTCTCGAGGGGGATTTCTGCGCATCGAATTCGCGCCGGGTAACAGTTCGCTCTGACCGGGAAAACAGTTTTGACTGTTTCACCCCTACAGCCAAAATTGGACAAAGGGCCAGAAACAGTCAAAAATGACTAAATATAATTTATATAGACTATTTGGTAATAATACACTTTGTGAGAGATCACAAAAATATACCTAGTTGGAGGTCAGCAGTACACTGAGTGGGAGGTCAACAGTACACCTAGCAAGAGGTCAAAAGTACACTTAGTGGGAGGTCAACAGTACACTTAGTGGGAGGTCAACAGTACACTTAGTGGGAGATCACAAAAGTATACCTAGTGGAAGGTCAGCAGTACACTGAGTGGGTGTTCAACAGTACACTTAGCAAGAGGTCAACAGTACACTAAGTGGGAGGTCAACAGTACACTTAGTAAGAGGTCAACTGTACAATTAGTTAAACCTCAAACAGTACATTAAGTGAGAGATCAGCACTTCACTGAGTGGGATATCAATAGTTCACTTTTTGGGAGATACACAGTACATTTAGTGGGATATACACAGTACACTTAGTAAGAGGTCAATAGTACACTTATTGGGAGATCAACAGTACACTTAGTGGGAGATCAACAGTACACTCAGTGGGAGATCAACAGTACACTTAGTGGGAGATCAACAGTACACTTAGTGGGATATCATCAGTACATTCAGTGGGAGGTCAACAGTACACTTAGTAGGATATCAACAGTACACTCAGTGGGAGGTCAACAGTACACTTAGTGGGAGGTCAACAGTACACCCAGTGGGAGGTCCACAGTACACTTAGTAGGACATCATCAGTACACTTAGTAGGATATCAACAGTGCATTTAGTAGGATATCAACAGTACACCCAGTGGGAGGTCAACCGTACACTTAGTAGGACATCATCAGTACACTTAGTAGGATATCAACAGTCCATTTAGTAGGATATCACCAGTACACTTAGTAGGATACCAACAGTACACTTAGTAGGATATCAACAGTACGCTTAGTAGGATATCAACAGTACATTTAGTAGGATATCAACAGTACACCCAGTGGGAGGTCAACCGTACACTTAGTAGGACATCATCAGTACACTTAGTAGGATATCAACAGTACATTTAGTAGGATATCACCATTACACTTAGTAGGATATGAACAGTACACTTAGTAGGATATCACCAGTACACTTAGTAGGATATGAACAGTACACTCAGTGGGAGGTCCACAGTACACTTAGTAGGATATGAACAGTACACTTAGTAGGAGGTCCACAGTACACTTAGTAGGATATCAACAGTACATTTAGTAGGATATCACCAGTACACTTAGTAGGATATGAACAGTACACTTAGTAGGATATCACCAGTACACTTAGTAGGATATCAACAGTACACTTAGTAGGATATCAACAGTACATTTAGTAGGATATCAACAGTACACTCAGTGGGAGGTCCACAGTACACTTAGTAAGAGATCAACAGTACACTTATTGGGAGGTTAACATTATGTTCCATAGTAAGTTCATTTGGAAGTCAGTATTTAAACAAGAAACTAAAGACAGGTACCTCTGGGTCAGTGTTGTGTACCAGGAGTTCTGTAGCGACATCACCAGGCTGTATACAGGTCACACGCAACCCTGACTTACACACTTCCTGTCGCAGGGCCTGGGACAACCCCTCTACATAGAACTTTGTTCCTGAGTACACAGCAAGACCAGGAAATCCCTGAAACAGTGAACAGCTATTTATTGTACATGAGTATGTGATTGGGAATCCCTGAAAGAAAAAGGCTATTTACAGCAAACAGATATCTAGCAAGGGAAATCATGAATGAGACAGTGTCTATTTATAGTTTGTATCCTAAATAATCTCCAACACCTATAAAACATAGGAGTAATTACCACCAAGTTTGTTTAAATGAATGACCTCAATCATAACCCGCTTTCAAGGTCACTGTGGTCAAATATATGAAAATATTTAAACAACCTAGTAGCATGTTAGGATGATAGGCTATCAAGTTTGTTCAAATGAATGACATGATCCACTTTCAAGGTCACATGGGTCAAAAGTGTGAAAATATTTTAACAACCTCTTTCAATGACCAAAAGTCTAAGAGTGAGGATATCTGGCCAGTAGCATGTTAAGAATAATGGGCTGCAAAGTTTGTATAAATGAATGACCTTGAACAAATGTCAAGGTCACAGGGGTCAAATGTAAATGTGTTGATATCTTTTAACAACCCCGACTCAATAACAAAAGTCTCGGGTAGATATCTTTGGCCTGTAGCTTAATTGGGCTCATTTTTATGTAATTAACTTTGGTCCACTTTAAATGTTATTGGTGTGAGACTAATACCAGGTGCGCGATCCAGGCCCAGTGGACCTCTTGTTTAGATGTAGGCTCAAATGTTTAATCAGTGCTGTAATGAGTACACACCTTTTTCCCGGCATCTGAGGACATGTTGACAATGTGTCCCGACTTGCGCTCCAACATCCCGTCCAGGACAGCCCCGATGCCATTAGTTAAACCCTGTGTATACAGCAATAATATACCAAGATCAGAACTATACAGTAGCACTTAATGGATACATGTTGATACTTTATACTAGGACATTACTGTCACAGTTTAACTTCCGCCTTTTCCCGACCGTTGTAATGAGGGCGAACTTACCACAACAACGAAAATAAGTACATGACATAATGATATATTTTAAGGACGAAATTAACACTGAGAGAAAATGGATTCTACCAGTGAAGGGCGAACAATTTGACTAAGGAAAAGTTTCCAGTATACAGTAATAATAAGGTAACTAAATACATTCTAGCAATACAGAGTACGATTCAAAAAACAGTAATTAATAACACATTACTGGTAATATGCAATACCACAAAGGATTGTAGGTCTATATCAGCTAGTTCTCTCCTACAGAGTAACACTATGTAGGATATATACTTCAGATGTATCAATGCAATCATTGTTAAGGACATGTTCCCTAAGAGGAAATGTCTTTCCTATGTGGTTTTACACTTGGAATTATTTTGTAAATAAAAGTTTCAAAATCACCCAGTATGGTCAACTTTGACTCGTATAAGATCTATATTTATTCACATTCTCTCTATGCTGATATATCTGCAGATATTTAGTCATTCTAGATCAAGGTTAACTAACATACAATGTATATAGATACTAGATATAGATAGGTATTTGGCATGTAGTAACAGTCCACAGAATACTTAAATACATTGAATTATTCCACTGCCGACTGACCTTGATATTGACATCTATCTGTCTATCCCACTCGTCCTCGTGAAGGTTCTTCATCATGGTGTAGTACATGGTGCCGGCATTATTGACCAGGATGTCGACTGGACCAAGGATGGACTCTGTTTGACTGACTAACTGTTTCACCTGTATATAAAACATCAAAACACTGAAAAATAACCAGTGATATGATAAGAACACATGTTTATAGACTACAAGTATTTAACAGACTGTCTCATTGTCAGCTGTATACCGATTGATACTGGACTACTGTGTTGATCTAAGAAATAATCAGTAATGTCATTTTCCACAGCCTTTCACCCTACCTCATCCCTTTTGGTCACATCAGTTTGAACACAGATGCCAACTCCACCATTTGCCCTGATGTTGTTCTCCACTTCCTGTAACCGGTCAACCCGCCGTGCTGCCATGGAGACCTTTGCCCCTGCTCCTGCTAGAGCCTTAGCGATGGCCTTGCCAATACCACTGGAGGCCCCTGTTACTATGGCAACTTTACCATCAAGTGGTCCTGGGTCTGTATCAAACGAACAAAGCTGTAATTTTGACATTATTATTAGATACACAATGTGAGATGTGCCTCACGTTTTGTGCACCAACAAATGTAAGCACCATGATGCATACGTATGAACGATGAGCGATAACAATAAAAATAATGATCTTGGTTGGTGTAAATGACTAACAATAAGTACAAATTTGTTATTAAACCTATATATACCAGATTTTTAAGAATGTTACCATAATTTAGCTTTATGTATACATACAGTATAAGTTTTTCTTTCAACCTATATTTGTTAAGAAACTCTGTTTTCAGGGTGTGAAAAACGACCCAAATCAACACAGTCAACCCATATACGTCTACTACAGGTAAACAAAATGACCTAGCACATGTAATACCTGGTCTGTAGTTCTTGTCGGGGAGACACTTAATTGCACTTACATAACTTGCCGAGGTTGAAAATCCAGATGAAGAGAAGCTATAGACCAACAAAAACCAAATTCACTAAAATTAAACATCCAGTCGTGTTTTCACAACAGTTGTACGGTATTGATCATTGGCCCCTTTAATTCTTGACTGTTGTACAGTCTTTAATATTATCAGTAATCTATGGGTTAGGAGGGGTCTATGAGCCCGTAGACCTCTCCTAACCCAGAGAAAACGAATTTGTCACCCTGATAAACTTTTATTACTTTTTTTCTTTCTGCATAGTTATAAGTCACTTCGTGAGTTTGAGTTGTACTTGACTGCTACCAAAATAGCCCCTAACGGACACTTTTTCGGCAATATTTTGGACAATACACAACCATCTTTGTAATTAGCACAATAGCGGCCCCCTCATTGCCTGTTTTGTTGAATTTGCTGTCAATTAAATAGGCTATTTCATACTGTGAATAATTGGCACACCTCGAGCGCTTGTGTGTGTGTCAGACGCCACCTTTGTTGTTATGAAGGGAGATTCTAGTTTGAGTTATCGATCTCCCCTCGCACATGCTTTTATAGACTCCGGCAGAGCGGGGTCTATAGAAATATAGATCCCGGCAAGATATCCAATCAGAAAGAGTGTTAGAAGGTGACAATGTGTAATGTGCAATATTTGCAATGCACTTTAAATTTTACGTCTGGTCAGAAATCAGATATTTATATAGTTCTTATATATAAAAAACAAATGACAGGAGTTTATTAGATCCCTAAGCACTTTCATCGCTTTAGAGGTATATTATCTTTACACTTTTATTTAACTTAGTCCTTCGTATTTTTTTTAAACTCCTTTATATTGAGCAACCAATTGTACCAAATCACTCATTTGTGTGGATTAACACATAACCAGGTAAACAATTATTAAAATCGCATTGTTGCGCACCATGTATGGATGATGTGCTGTAAACGGTGTATAACACATGGTGCATGCAGTACTATGTGCGAACTATGAGTGCACACTTCTTTAAGTATGTTTTTGGGTCACACAACTGCTTAGTTATGTCACTTTTATTAAAATATCATAAGATAGGATTTCATTAAAACATAAGATTTATATTTTGAGATAATGATTAGGTATTAAGTTAATATATGTCTATTTTTACAATGAAACTCATATAGGCATCTGTATGTATGTTTTTAAGTATTACTGAAAGTATACTATGGTTGAAATAAAATCGACTACTGCATTTTATTGTTTGCATAGTAGATCTGCTATTCTATTATACATTTGATTTTGAACATATAGTATCATGCAAGTTACCTTTTGAGACAACCCCTTAACATAACCACATGTTTTTGGTTTCAGTGTTTTTTTTACATATTATTGTAGTAAATATATAGCTTATGTAATAATTGTAAACATTGTCCCATCAATTTATAGTTTTACCTGCTGACATTGCTGAGCCTTAAGTGTGTGGTTTGCAGAGTAAACAAGCCAACCAGAATAGCTAGAAGGACCAGAATGGAAATAGGGGGTACACAAACTAGAGTTATCTCCCTTCATCCACTTAAAAATCTTATTGATTTCTGCTGGTTTGAATTTTCAGGGTAGATAACTCCGAAATAACAGTATAGAATTGTGACTAATTTTTGTTTGTTTTTATATTATGATAAATGCATCAATATCATTTTAAGGTTTATATCAACATATTATCACTGCATTAATTTGTATGTCTATCTCTAAATATTCAAATAACATTAAGAGTAATTTAGTTTTAAACTTTTTGTTAAAAACATCATAAAAATAGCACCTGGCATGGATTTATACATGTGCATGAATATATGCATGACAAAAAGTTGACATATAATTGTTTTATCAAGTTAATTTCAATCAATCTTTTAATCACAGTGGAATATTAAAGGTCATATAAAGAAAAAATATATCAGAAATATTTGATTTGTAAGTATCATACATAACAATCTTTGGCGGCATCACCTTTCTTTACTGTTCCCTTTCCTGCTGAGATGATCCCTCGCTGGCTAAGCTGTGAGAAGTAGGTTTTGAGAAGGTCCCCATCAGTTGCTGGGTATTTGATATTTAGCTGTGACAAAGCCTGATCTAGATTGTCTGTACGATAGGTACTCAGCTTGCTGAAGAAACTTTCATCCCTATGTAACAACAATAAATGTCTATATTAACCCTGATCAATGCAGACACCTGTTATTATAGTTGTGTGTTTATGTAAGATTTGCCAACCTAATGTAAAAATGTTGTTGTCACTCATCTTAAGGAGCACAGGTGTCTACAGCCTGACACAGGAGTGTAGAATATTATCATATACCTGACACAGGAGTAAAGATATCACTTATCTGGTATAAGAGTGTAGATATCACCTATCTGGTATAAGATTGTAGATATCACCTACCTTATAAAGGAGTGTAGATATCACCTACCTTATATAGGAGTGGAGGTATCACCTACCTTATATTGGAGTGGAGGTATCACCTACCTTATAAAGGAGTGTAGATATCACCTACCTGATATAAGAGTGGAGGTATCACCTACCTGATGTAAGTGTGTAGGTATCACCTACCTGATATAGGAGTGTAGGTATCACCTATCTGATGTAAGAGTGTAGGTATCACCTATCTGATGTAAGAGTATAGGTATCACCTATCTGATATAAGAGTGTAGGTATCACCTACCTGATATAGGAGTGAAGGTATCACCTATCTGTTATAAGTGTGTAGATATCACCTATCTGATACAGGAGTGTAGTTATTACCTATCTGATATAAGAGTGTAGATATCACCTATCTGATGTAAGAGTGAAGGTATCACCTATCTGTTATAAGTGTGTAGATATCACCTATCTGATACAGGAGTGTAGGTATCACCTTTCTGTTATAGGAGTGTAGATATCACCTATCAGATATAGGAGTGTAGGTGTCTGATACAGGAGTGTAGGTGTCACTTACCTGGTATAGGAGTGTAGATATCACCTATCTGATAAAGGAGTGTAGGTGTCTGATACAGAAGGGTAGGTATCACCTACCTGATATAGGAGAGTAGGTATCACCTATCTGATATATGAGTGTAGTTATCACTTACCTGATATAGGAGTTTTATAAGTACTCACCTTTCTGATATAAGAGTGTAGGTGTCACCTACCTGATATAAGAGTGTAGTTATCACCTATCTGATAGGTGTCTGATACAGAAGTGTAGGTGTCACTTACCTGGGATAGGAGTGTAGATATCACCTATCTGATACAGGAGCGTAGGTATCACCTTTCTGTTATAGGCGTGTAGATATCACCTATCAGATATAGGAGTGTAGGTGTCGGATACAGGAGTGTAGGTGTCACTTACCTGGTATAGGAGAGTAGATATCACCTATCTGATACAGGAGGGTAGGTGTCTGATACAGAAGTGTAGGTATCACCTACCTGATATAGGAGAGTAGGTATCACCTATCTGATATATGAGTATTGGTATCACCTATCTGATATAGGAGTGTAGTTATCACTTACCTGATATAGGAGTTTTATAAGTAATCACCTTTCTGATATAAGAGTGTAGGTGTCACCTACCTGATATAAGAGTGTAGTTATCACCTATCTGATATAGGAATGTAGATATCACCTATCTGATATAGGAGTGTAGGTGTCTGATACAGAAGTGTAGGTATCACCTACCTGATATAGGAGTGTAGTTATCAACTACCTCATATAGGAGTGTAGTTATCACCTACCTAATATAGGAGTGTAGTTATCACCTACCTGATATATGAGTATTGGTATCACCTGTCCGATATAGGAGTGTAGTTATCACCTACCTGATATAAGAGTGTAGTTATCACCTATCTGATATAAGAGTGTAGTTATCACCTTCCTGATATATGAGTATTGGTGTCACCTATCTGATATAGGTCATAGATACATAATGTGCACGAGTGATATATCCGATACGTCACGAGTGCCAATTATGTATCTGTTTTATCCAATGACCGCCGAGGTTTTTGTAACCCACGCGTCAAGGGGCGGAGCTATACAGCTGATCAGGATCTATCAAGTAATCATTTTGATATTTTCCCGCCACTTTCTGACCCACCCATTTCCTGCCACAGTATTCATTTCTGTCTCAGGTGTTAATGATGGCGGATCAGGCATGGCATGACGTCCCCGGAGTTTATATGATATTTACACAGAGTATCTACAGACTGTTGGAGAGGGTCCATTTTACATGAGACCCCTTGCCGGTGGGAAATTTGGAACACAGCCGATTGGAGTAAATAAACTGAATGCAATTGTGAAAAACAACGGAAAGAGAACATGCACCACATCTCTTCACCAAGCCGGTAAGTCTGAAATTAAAGTGTGTCTAAACATAATTGTGAATCGCGAAAATATTAGCGTGTGTATATGTTTTTCATAATCTGTAAAATAGAATACATATTCTTTTTCGTGATTTTTTTTAATTTGACTTGAATGTTTTACGCATTGACATTAACCTAAACGTAACACGATAAAAATGTCCATTCATTTTCTACTTTCATTAGGTTTTGATGAACAGTTGATTATGGAAAGGACTGGACATCGCAGTATCGCTGTCCGTGCCTACAAGAGACCGTCCGAGGCGCAACAGGTGGAAATAAGCCGGGCATGAGAGTGTGGGAAAAGTGCGATCAAGAAGGTCAAGACCGAAACACAAGAAAACAAAAAAAGTGTAACGTAGCGTGAAAAATATAATACCAACACATTATTGGTGCTTGATAGAGAAATACTGTTTTTTACACTTACGGTGTCTAAATTTAATTAAATTTGTTTGCAATGTTTTTCGTGTCTTTGTTGATTTGTCACGCCCACTTTAAAATGGGCACCGCCTCCAGACTGTGGCATGGACCAATCAGAAAAGCCATGTGATATTTCAGATATCACATATGTGATATCTGAAATATCACACGGTATGCAATATATCGTCAAGAAAAGATCAAAGAAAAACTAAGGCGTCATTGGATAAGAGTGTAGGTATCACCTACCTTATATAGGAGTGTAGTTATCACCTATCTGATAAAGGAGTGTAGTTATCACCTATCTGATATAGGAGTGTAGATATCATCTATATGATACAGGAGTGTAGGTGTGACCTACCTTATATATGAGTGTAGATATCACCTACCTGATATAGGAGTGTAGGTGTCACCTATCTGATATAGGAGTGTAGTAGTCACCTACCTGATATAGGAGTGTAGTAGTCACCTACCTGATATAGGTGTGTAGGTGTCAGCCATCTGATATAAGAGTGTAGGTACCACCTACCTGGCATAAGAGTGTGATTTTATCTACCTGATATAGGAGTGTAGATATCACCTATCTGATATCAGAGTGTAGGTATCACCTACCTGATATAGGAGTGTAGGTGTCACCTATCTGATATAGGAGTGTAGATATCACCTACCTGATATAGGAGTGTAGATATCACCTATCTTATATAGTAGTGTAGATATCACCTATCTTATATAGGAGTTTAGTTATCACCTATCTGATATAGGAGTGTAGTAGTCACCTACCTGTTATAGGAGTGTAGGTGTCAGCCATCTTATATAGGAGCGTAGGTGTCACCTACGTGATATAGGAGTATCATTGCCACTAACCTGATGTAAGTATCCAATAGTCGCTGTAGATCTGTCACGCCATCAAGCTCTGTGCCTTGTAGAACCCTATGTACAAACCATAAGGGATTATAGATACTTAAATGGAAGTTTCAGTCTCCACATCAAAACAAAACTGTATTGGGTGGACTACCAATGAACATCTAGAGTTGATAGGGTCCCAGTCCAAACACCAGTCTGTCGTGCTGCATACTTCAATCACTGTTACAATGTGGGTATGGCTAAGTCTTAGTATAATTTGTGTGTATACTGATTTGACAAAGTAATGCTTGGGGGTAATTGTTTGAACATAAGAAAACAATGAAGCTGATCAGAACGGGCTCAATTTTCAAAATGACCAGACAGCTCAGTTGTTAGAATTGTTAGAGTTTGGAGTTTCCAGAATTGATACCGGTCTGGCCATTAACAAACTTAAAACTGATGTGACATTTTTAAGGTAAGTGATTGATTCGTTATGATATCACCTGTTTTTGTAGCTTTAGGGATACTCAGTAACCAGTGTATTGAAATCACACTATACCTTTTTCTCCATTCAGTGAACTTGACAACCTCCACAGAGAAACCATTGGCATTCATCCACTTATACAGCCACCTTTGTGAAGATACAGAAGTTAGAGCTCATAGATCAGAATGTCAAGGTCACACACACAGATATAAAGGTCAGTATAAAATCTGATATAGGGATATAAATATTATAGATCACCATGTATGTAAGCTTTATACATCTATTTTATAACAATTATGAAAAAAGTTTTTTCAATGTATATTAATCATTCTTGTTTGCCTGGATAGAAGAACATAGAGAGTCTAAATCAGCGAGGAAACTGGAGCACCTGGAGAAAGCCATGTAGTAAGGCTGGTGACCCAATGCATTTTCATGCCCAATCTGGAAACAGTGGTAGGTCTGCCTTGAGTGCATTGAAGTGAAAGGTTAGCCTCACCTGCAGTGTATAGGTTTGGAGTTGAGTACATGGTAGACCTTCCCAAAAGCAGTTGATAAGTTGTGTGCCATTTTGATGAGGAACTCTGCTGCAAAGTCAACAGGTGTCATCTCCACCAGCCACTCAACATCTGGTGCCACGCCCAGCCTGGTGATGGCCTGGAGCATCAGCAGGGTTAGATCCTGGGGATTCCAGTATGCCTTTGTCATGTCACCTGACATGTTGCCTGGCAACATTTACAAAAATTCATTTTAATACACTCTTAAACGTCTGTGGCTTATTTAAGAATTAATGCAATAAAGCTAAAAAGCAGACATTTAGATGATCACATGGATGCCTCATTGACTGGTCACTTCTTCCTTAACCTGTAGATAAACAAAGGGTGCTATATTGACAACTTGCTACTCACAAAAATGTAGATGACCAAAGGGTACTTTATCATGACAGGTCACTACTTACCTAACCTGTAGATGACCACAGGTATGCCTTTCTGACCGGCCACTACTTACCTAACCTGTTGATGACCACAGGGATGCCTCTTCGACAAGCCACTACTTACCTATTCTGTAGATGACCACAGGGATGCCTCTCTGACCGGCCACTACTTACCTAACCTGTAGATGACCACAGGGATGCCACTCAGACTGCCACTACTTACCTAGCCTGTAGATGACCACAGGGATGCCTCTCTGACCGGCCACTACTTACCTAACCTGTAGAAGACCACAGGGATGCCCCTCTGACTGCCACTATTTACCTAACCTGTAGATGACCACAGGGATGCCCCTCTGACTGCCACTACTTACCTAGTCTGTAGATGACCACAGGGATGCCTCTCTGACCGGCCACTACTTACCTAACCTGTAGAAGACCACAGGGATGCCACTCAGACTGCCACTACTTACCTAGTCTGTAGAAGACCACAGGGATGCCACTCTGACTGCCACTATTTACCTAACCTGTAGATGACCACAGGGATGCCACTCTGACTGCCACTACTTACCTAGCCTGTAGATGACCACAGGGATGCCACTCTGACTGCCACTACTTACCTAACCTGTAGATGACCACAGGGATGCCTCTCTGAACGGCCACTACTTACCTAACCTGTAGATGACCACAGGGATCCCTCTCTGATCAGCCCTAGATATCAGTTGTTCTGCCACCCACTTTGACTGTGAGTAGCCGTCTGTCAGCTGGTCCGCAAGCGGTGTGATGTCATCATTTTCTCCACAGTCTAGTCGGCCATTAGGAAACACAGCATCAGTACTGTGTGTGATAATATACAGTACATAAAGTTCTATACCAGTCTGGTATGGCAACATACCACACAAACATACAGTTTAGTCCAATTAAACTCTTTTTTCCCATTCACAGTTCAACATATTCAGAGAATACATACATACATATAAGTTTACAAAGAAATAACCGAATCTTAAGTAAGTTTAAGAGACCTACCTGACATAGTGGAATGGTTTAATTTTCCCTGTGCAGGCAAACAACACCATGTTAGCTGTTCCATTAACGTTAGCACCCTGTAGAGCCTAGAAAACAACAACATACAATGGTAACATTATCAATTAAATAATTTGATATCAATAAAAATGTATATCCAATATATGACTGCAATTATAATGTATTCAATGTTTGTACACATGTTGTCATGGTGACATCTACTTACACTATAAGGGTACACAAGTAATCAATATCTGAGTATGATGTCATGGTGACATTACTTACACTATAAGGGTACACAAGTAATCAATCTCTAAGTATGTTGTCATGGTGACATTACTTACACTATAAGGGTACACAAGTAATCAATATCTGAATACGTTGTCATGGTGACATTACTTACACTATAAGGGTACACAAGGTTGACATATGCTGCAGCGTGTATGATGTAATCAATCTCTGTACACAGATATGTGTAGTCATCCTCATTCATGCCAAGCTTGACCAAAGCCACATCTCCCTTCATGGCATGAACATGTGAACTGAACTGCTTTGCTAGAAATGCCTGCTCCTCTGTTGGGGTGTCTGAACCAGCCAAAATTCCGAACTGTTTCAATGTTGCTTCCACCCGTTCAGTGGGACTCTTGTCAGGGAGCTCCCTCACCACACAGTAAACTGTACTCTGTCAGAGGCATACAACAATCAACTTCGAAACATAACAATGTAAGATTAGAACTAAATGTAAAAACATAAGTCATTTAGATCCTATTAACAGCAATATCTAACTAATCTTTGTAGATTTTTCTAATTAACACAGCTCCTATCTGGAGAAGGGTTCAGGATATCAATAGCTAGGTGATACATAGCTGTACACTTCAGTACTATAGTCATGTAGACTTTTATATACCTGTAATGAACTGTCTCTGAGGATGGCGACTCTCAGAAAACCTGCTGTTCCTTATCTGGGCAGTGAAAATAACTCTATAAGGAGGAAGGCCCCCAGAAAACTTGCTGTTCTCCACTTGGGTTGGTAGAAGTAACACCCAGACATCCAGCTGTTCCTTATCTAGGTTGTGAAAAGTAACTCTTTGAGGAAGAAAAACCCAAGAAAACCTGCTGTCTTTACCTAGGTTGTGAGAAGTAACTCTCTGAAAAGGAAAACCCTGAGAAAACCAGGGCCTGTATTCATGAAATCATTCTCATGCTCAAGCAGGGATTTTTTGCCCAAGTCCAATTTCTTCAAATTATTTTTGTCAAAGATTTGGAGAATTTTTTTTGAAGAGACTTGGAGCCAAATTCTGTTTTCAATGTTTACAATCGACGTTTTGATTGTTTGACATGATTTTAAACAAGAAAACTGGTTTGAGTACAGATTTCATACTTGAGCATGAGAATGGTTTCATGAATACGGGCCCAGCTGTTCCTTACCTGGGTTGTGAGAAGTAACTCTCTGAGGAGGAAAGTGTTCCTTACCTGGGTTGTGAGAAGTAACTTTTTGAGAAGGAAAGCGCTCCTTACCTGGGTTGTGAGAAGTAACTCTCTGATAAGGAAAACTCCCAGAAAACAGCAGTCCTTACCTGGGTTGTGAGAAGTAACTCTCTGAGGAGGAAAGCGTTCCTTACCTGGGTTGTGAGAAGTAACTCTCTGAGGAGGAAAGTGTTCCTTACCTGGGTTGTGAGAAGTAACTTTCGGAGAAGGAAAGCGCTCCTTACCTGGGTTGTGAGAAGTAACTCTCTGAGAAGGAAAGCGTTACTTACCTGGGTTGTGAGAAGTAACTCTCTGAGGAGGTAAGGAACGCTTTCCTTCTCACACCCCAGGTAAGTAACGCTTTCCTTCTCAGGGAGTTACTTATCACAATCCAGGTAAGGAACAGTTGTTTTCTGGGAGTTTTCCTCCTCAGAGAGCTACTTCTCACACCCCAGGAAAGGAACGCTTTCCTTCTCGGAGAGTTACTTCTCAAACCCCAGGTAAGGAACACTTTCCTCCTCGGAGAGTTACTTCTCAAACCCCAGGTAAGGAACACTTTCCTCCTCGGAGA
The DNA here is from genome assembly GCF_002113885.1 of Mizuhopecten yessoensis. NCBI lineage: Eukaryota > Metazoa > Mollusca > Bivalvia > Pectinida > Pectinidae > Mizuhopecten > Mizuhopecten yessoensis. Next base: position 168,792 of record NW_018404512.1, read on the forward strand.
GTTACTTCTCACAAGCCAGGTAAGCAACGCTTTCCTCCTCAGAGAGATACTTCTCACACCCCAGCTACGGAACGCTTTCCTCCTCAAAGAGTTACTTCTCACAAGCCAGGTAAGCAACGCTTTCCTCCTCAGAGAGATACTTCTCACAACCCAGGTAAGGAGCGCTTACCTGGGTTGTGAGGAGTAACTCTCTGAGGAGGTAAGGAACGCTTTCCTCCTCAGAGCGTTACTTCTCACACCCCAGCTACGGAACGCTTTCCTCCTCAGAGAGATACTTCTCACAACCCAGGAAAGGAACACTTTGCTCCTCAGAGAGTTACTCCTCACAACCCAGGTAAGTAGCGCTTTCCTTCTCCGAAAGTTACTTCTCACAACCCAGGTAAGCGCTCCTTACCTGGGGTGTGAGAAGTAACTCTCTGAGAAGGACAGCGCTCCTTACCTGGGGTGTGAGAAGTAACTCTCTGAGGAGGAAAGCGTTCCTTACCTGGGTTGTGAGAAGTAACTCTCTGAGGAGGAAAGAAGTCCTTACCTGGGGTGTGAGAAGGAAAGCGTTCCTTACCTGGGGTGTGAGAAGGAAAGCGTTCACTACCTGGGGTGTGAGAAGTAACTCTCTGAGGAGGAAACCGTTCCTTACCTGGGTTGTGAGAAGTAACCCCCTGAGGAGGAAAGTGCTCCTTACCTGGGGTGTGAGAAGGAAAGCGTTCCTTACCTGGGGTGTGAGAAGGAAAGCGTTCCTTACCTGGGGTGTGAGAAGGAAAGCGTTCCTTACCTGGGGTGTGAGAAGTAACTCTCTGAGAAGGAAAGCGTTCCTTACCTGGGTTGTGAGAAGTAACTCTCTGAGGAGGAAAACTCTCAGAAAACAGCTGTTCCTTACCTTGGTTTTGAGAAGTAACTCTCTGAGAAGGAAAGCGATTCTTACCTGGGTTGTGAGAAGTAACTCTCTGAGCAGGAAAACTCCCAGGAAACAGCTGTTCCTTACCTGGGATGTGAGAAGTAGCTCTCTAAGAAGGAAAGCGTTCCTTACCTGATTTGTGAGAAGTAACTTTCTGAGGAGGAAAACTCCCAGAAAACAGCTGTTCCCTACCTGGGTTGTGTGAAGTTACTCTCTGAGGAGGAAAACTCCCAGAAAACAGCTGTTCCTTACCTGGGTTGTGAGAAGTAACTCTCCGAGGAGGAAAACTCCCAGAAAACAGCTGTTCGCTACCTGGGTTGTGTGAAGTTACTCTCTGAGGAGGAAAACTCCCAGAAAACAGCTGTTCGCTACCTGGGTTGTGTGAAGTTACTCTCTGAGGAGGAAAACTCCCAGAAAACAACTGTTCCTTACCTGGGTTGTGATAAGTAACTCCCTGAGAAGGAAAGCGTTCCTTACCTGGGGTGTGAGAAGTAACTCTCCGAGAAGGAAAGCGTTCCTTACCTGGGTTGTGAGAAGTAACTATCTGAGGAGGAAAACTCCCAGAAAACAACTGTTCCTTACCTGGGTTGTGATAAGTAACTCCCTGAGAAGGAAAGCGTTCCTTACCTGGGTTGTGAGAAGTAACTCTCTGAGAAGGAAAGCGCTCCTTACCCGGGTTGTGAGAAGTAACTCTCTGAGGAGGAAAGCGCTCCTTACCTGGGTTGTGAGAAGTAACTCTCTGAGGAGGAAGGCACCAAGGAAACCTGTTGTTCCCGTCAGAAGGACCCTGGCTTTCTTGAACTTGCTCTCATTAAGTAGGTTAAAACTTCTCCAGAATGCTCTCAGATTCATGTCAATACTGCACAGGAATACAAAACGTCATTGTCATATAATGATACAAGTACAAATATAGGTTTAGGTCAATACAGGGTTGTCAAAGTCCAGACTCATGATAATTATGAAAACCTACTTCATAGTGAAAATTTCTGGCAGTTATAATATTTTTTAGCTTTGAATACTTGGGTATTTAAAACAGGACAATCTGTCATAACCCTGTTTTTTAAATGGCACCTTATATGGTAAATACTGGTTTATTTGCTTTCTTATAGGTAAAATAATTCACAGTCAATGTTGGATGGAACCTTGTCTTTTTTATTTAAAAAAAAATGAGACATGGAGTATTCTCATATTGCTGTTGTATATAGATCAAAAACCAATAGACAGATGTCATTTTATTAGAAAATATGATCAGGTATAAAAAGTTACCTGCATGGTATCATAAAATACCTGGTATCATTAAAAACAGCTGACTACATCTACTCTCAACCATGTACATGTAACAGTCTAGATTTGGACCTGCAAAGTCGTCAAATAAAATAAAAGCTTCACTAAATGCTCCTGATATGCAGTATGTCTATTATTGTACTCTTATGATCCAGGTACACTTACTCAACCTTAGCCATATCATGACGAGCCACTTCAGCTTTAAGGTCAAAGGTCACTTTTGGAACGATGATATCCACCTCAGAATTTTCCTTCTTTGCCTCAATCAACTGACAGATGCTGGCTATGGTGGGGTGAATGAAGAGGTCGCGGACAGTGATGTTCACCTGGTACTTGTCTCGTAGGTTGCCTAGTAACTGTGTGGCCAGTAGGGAGTGGCTGTAGAAAAAACAAACCATATAAACACTTTCTTCATATCATTTCCTCGAAGGACAATGTTCCCACATCACTCTCTGTACCAATATGTTCCGTCGTTTCCTCAACACTCATTATTCCTCCTTGTCACTCCTCCCTTTCTTTCCCACACCATCTCTCTCTCTTTTCTACATCATATCTGTCTATCATTACACTCAGTATCATACCTCACCATACAACTGTCTTCTTCCGACATCACACTTTCCTCCAGACATATCATTTAAACACCATCATCAACTTAAAGCATCATTCTTTCCATATACAACCCTCTACTTTTCAAATCACTGTCCATTTAATAAACCACACATCATCCCTCTCTTTCCCATGTCATCTTCATTTTGTGTAATTCACTCTCCTCCCAACATCAAAGCCTATCCCACATAACTCCCTGGCCCCTCCCTTCATATATATATGTCCTTACACATTTCCATATATCTCCCTCCTTTCCATGTCCCTGGATACTTCCTTCATATGACCCTATACACTCCCACATATCTCTCTCCTTCCCATCTCTCTGTCCCTCCCTTTATATGTCCTTACACACTCCCACATGTCTCCCTCCTACCCAACTCTCTGTCCCTCCCTTCATATGTCCTTACACACTCCCACATGTCTCCCTCCTACCCAACTCTCTGTCCCTCCCTTCATATGACCCTATACACTCCCACATGTCTCCCTCCTACCCAACTCTCTGTCCCTCCCTTAATATGTCCTTACACATTCCCACATGTCTCCCTCATACCCAACTCTCTGTCCCTCCCTTTATATGTTCTTATCCCTCCCTTTATACGTCCTTACACATGTCTCCCTCCTACCCAAATCTCTGTCCCTCCCTTTATATGTCCTTACACACTCCCACATGTCTCCCTCCTACCCAACTCTCCGTCCCTCCTTTTATATGTCCTTTCACATTCCAACATGTTTCCCTCCTACCCAACTCTCTGTCCCTCCCCTCATATGTCCTTACACATTCCCACATGTCTCCCTCCCACCCAACTCTCTGTCCCTCCCTTCATATGACCTTACACATTCCCACATGTCTCCCTCCTACCCAACTCTCCGTCCCTCCTTTTATATGTCCTTTCACATTCCAACATGTTTCCCTCCTACCCAACTCTCTGTCCCTCCCCTCATATGTCCTTACACATTCCCACATGTCTCCCTCCCACCCAACTCTCTGTCCCTCCCTTCATATGTCCTTACACATTCCCACATGTCTCCCTCCCACCCAACTCTCTGTCCCTCCCTTTATATGTACTTTCACATTCCAACATGTTTCCCTCCTACCCAACTCTCTGTCCCTCCCTTTATATGTCCTTACACATTCCCACATGTCTCCCTCCTACCCAACTCTCTGTCCTTCCCTTTTTATGTCCTTACACATTCCAACATGTTTCCCTCCTACCCAACTCTCTATCCTTCCTTTTATATGTCCTTAAACATTCCCACATGTCTCCCTCCTACCCAACTCTCTGTCCCTCCCTTTTTATGTCCTTACACATTCCCCCATGTCTCCCTCCTACCCAACTCTCTGTCCCTCCCTTTATATGTCCTTGCTCATTCCCACATGTCTCCCTCCTACCCATCTCCCTTTCCTCCCTTCATATGTCCTTACACATTCCCACATGTCTCCCTCCTACCCAACTCTCCGTCCCTCCTTTTATATGTCCTTTCACATTCCAACATGTTTCCCTCCTACCCAACTCTCTGTCCCTCCCTTTTTATGTCCTTACACATGTCTCCCTCCTACCCAACTCTCTGTCCCTCCATTTATATGTCCTTAAACATTCCCACATGTCTCCCTCCTACCCAACTCTCTGTCCCTCCATTTATATGTCCTTAAACATTCCCACATGTCTCCCTCCTACCCAACTCTCCGTCCCTCCTTTTATATGTCATTTCACATTCCAACATGTTTCCCTCCTACCCAACTCTCTGTCCCTCCCTTTTTATGTCCTTACACATTCCCACATGTCTTTCTCTACCCATCTCCCTTTCCTCCCTTCATATGTCCTTACAATTCCCACATGTCGCCCTCCTACCCATCTCTCTGTCCCTCCCTTCAGATGTCCTTACACATTCCCACATGTCTCCCTCTTACCCAGCCCTCTGTCCCTCCCTTTATATGTCCTCCACATTCCCACATGTCTCCCTCCTACCCAACTCTCTGTCCCTCCATTTATATGTCCTTAAACATTCCCCCATGTCTCCCTCCTACCCAACTCTCTGTCCCTCCCTCCTTACACATTCCCACATGTCTCCCTCCTACCCCTTTTATATGTCCTTTCACATTCCAACATGTTTCCCTCCTCCCCAACTCTCTGTCCCTCCCTTTATATGTCCTTACACATTTCCACATGTCTCCCTCCTACCCAACTCTCTGTCCCTCCATTTATATGTCCTTAAACATTCCCACATGTCTCCCTCCTACCCAACTCTCTGTCCCTCCCTATATATGTCCTTACACATTCCCACATGTCTCCTTCATACCCAACTCTCTGTCCCTCCCTTTTTATGTCCTTACACATTCCCCCATGTCTCCCTCCTACCCACCTCTCTGTCCCTCCCTTTATATGTCCTTACACATTCCCACATGGCTCCCTCCTACCCAACTCTCCGTCCCTCCTTTTATTTGTCCTTTCACATTCCAACATGTTTCCCTCCTACCCAACTCTCTGTCCCTCCCTTCATATGTCCCCCTCCTACCCAACTCTCTGTCCCTCCATTTATATGTCCTTAAACATTCCCCCATGTCTCCCTCCTACCCAACTCTCCGTCCCTCCTTTTATTTGTCCTTTCACATTCCAACATGTTTCCCTCCTACCCAACTCTCTGTCCCTCCCTTCATATGTCCCCCTCCTACCCAACTCTCTGTCCCTCCATTTATATGTCCTTACACATTCCCACATGTCTCCTTCATACCCAACTCTCTGTCCCTCCCTTTTTATGCCCTTACACATTCCCCCATGTCTCCCTCCTACCCAACTCTCTGTCCCTCCCTCCTTACACATTCCCACATGTCTCCCTCCTACCCCTTTTATATGTCCTTTCACATTCCAACATGTTTCCCTCCTACCCAACTCTCTGTCCCTCCCTTCATATGTCCCCCTCCTACCCAACTCTCTGTCCCTCCCTTTTTATGTCCTTACACATTCCCACATGTCTTTCTCCTACCCATCTCCCTTTCCTCCCTTCATATGTCCTTACAATTCCCACATGTCTCCCTCCTACCCATCTCTCTGTCCCTCCCTTTATATGTCCTTACACATTCCCACATGTCTCCCTCTTACCCAACTCTCTGTCCCTCCCTTTTTATGTCCTTACACATTCCCACATGTCTTTCTCCTACCCATCTCCCTTTCCTCCCTTCATATGTCCTTACAATTCCCACATGTCTCCCTCCTACCCATCTCTCTGTCCCTCCCTTCAGATGTCCTTACACATTCCCACATGTCTCCCTCCTCCCCAACTCTCTGTCCCTCCCTTCATATGTCCTTCCACATTCCCACATGTCTCCTTCCTACCCAACTCTCTGTCCCTCCCTTCATATGTCCTTACACATTCCCACATGTCTCCCTCCTACCCAACTCTCTGTCCCTCCCTTTATATGTTCTTACACATTACCACATGTCTCCCTCCTACCCAACTCTCTGTCCCTCCCTTTATATGTCCTTACACATTCCCACATGTCTCCCTCCTACCCAACTCTCTGTCCCTCCCTTTATATGTCCTTACACATTCCCACATGTCTCCCTCCTACCCAACTCTCTGTCCCTCCCTTTATATGTCCTTACACATTCCCACATGTCTCCCTCCTACCCAACTCTCTGTCCCTCCCTTTATATGTCCTTACACATTCCCACATGTCTCCCTCCTACCCAACTCTCTGTCCCTCCCTTTATATGTCCTTACACATTCCCACATGTCTCCCTCCTACCCAACTCTCTGTCCCTCCCTTTATATGTCCTTACACATTCCCACATGTCTCCCTCCTACCCAACTCTCTGTCCCTCCCTTTATATGTCCTTACACATTCCCACATGTCTCCCTCCTACCCAACTCTCTGTCCCTCCCTTTATATGTCCTTACACATTCCCACATGTCTCCCTCCTACCCAACTCTCTGTCCCTCCCTTTATATGTCCTTACACATTCCCACATGTCTCCCTCCTACCCAACTCTCTGTCCCTCCCTTTATATGTCCTTACACATTCCCACATGTCTCCCTCCTACCCAACTCTCTGTCCCTCCCTTTATATGTCCTTACACATTCCCACATGTCTCCCTCCTACCCAACTCTCTGTCCCTCCCTTTATATGTCCTTACACATTCCCACATGTCTCCCTCCTACCCAACTCTCTGTCCCTCCCTTTATATGTCCTTACACATTCCCACATGTCTCCCTCCTACCCAACTCTCTGTCCCTCCCTTTATATGTCCTTACACATTCCCACATGTCTCCCTCCTACCCAACTCTCTGTCCCTCCCTTTATATGTCCTTACACATTCCCACATGTCTCCCTCCTACCCAACTCTCTGTCCCTCCCTTTATATGTCCTTACACATTCCCACATGTCTCCCTCCTACCCAACTCTCTGTCCCTCCCTTTATATGTCCTTACACATTCCCACATGTCTCCCTCCTACCCAACTCTCTGTCCCTCCCTTTATATGTCCTTACACATTCCCACATGTCTCCCTCCTACCCAACTCTCTGTCCCTCCCTTTATATGTCCTTACACATCCCACATGTCTCCCTCCTACCCAACTCTCTGTCCCTCCCTTTATATGTCCTTACACATTCCCACATGTCTCCCTCCTACCCAACTCTCTGTCCCTCCCTTTATATGTCCTTACACATTCCCACATGTCTCCCTCCTACCCAACTCTCTGTCCCTCCCTTTATATGTCCTTACACATTCCCACATGTCTCCCTCCTACCCAACTCTCTGTCCCTCCCTTTATATGTCCTTACACATTCCCACATGTCTCCCTCCTACCCAACTCTCTGTCCCTCCCTTTATATGTCCTTACACATTCCCACATGTCTCCCTCCTACCCAACTCTCTGTCCCTCCCTTTATATGTCCTTACACATTCCCACATGTCTCCCTCCTACCCAACTCTCTGTCCCTCCCTTTATATGTCCTTACACATTCCCACATGTCTCCCTCCTACCCAACTCTCTGTCCCTCCCTTTATATGTCCTTACACATTCCCACATGTCTCCCTCCTACCCAACTCTCTGTCCCTCCCTTTATATGTCCTTACACATTCCCACATGTCTCCCTCCTACCCAACTCTCTGTCCCTCCCTTTATATGTCCTTACACATTCCCACATGTCTCCCTCCTACCCAACTCTCTGTCCCTCCCTTTATATGTCCTTACACATTCCCACATGTCTCCCTCCTACCCAACTCTCTGTCCCTCCCTTTATATGTCCTTACACATTCCCACATGTCTCCCTCCTACCCAACTCTCTGTCCCTCCCTTTATATGTCCTTACACATTCCCACATGTCTCCCTCCTACCCAACTCTCTGTCCCTCCCTTCATATGTCCTTACACATTCCCACATGTCTCCCTCCTACCCAACTCTCTGTCCCTCCCTTCATATGTCCTTACACATTCCCACATGTCTCCCTCCTACCCAACTCTCTGTCCCTCCCTTCATATGTCCTTACACATTCCCACATGTCTCCCTCCTACCCATCTCCCTTTCTTCCCTTCATATGTCCTTACAATTCCCACATGTCTCCCTCCTACCCAACTCTCTGTCCCTCCCTTCATATGTCCTTACACATTCCCACATGTCTCCCTCCTACCCAACTCTCTGCCCCTCCCTTTATATGTCCTTTCACATTCCCTCATATCTCCCTCCTACCCAACTCTCTGTCCCTCCCTTTATATGTCCTTACACATTCCCACATGTCTCCCTCCTACCCATATCCATAGCCTCCCCTTCATATGGTCCTACTCACACAACTTACCCTCCTTGGTCAAAGAAGCTTTCCTGTATGTCCACATCCTTGATTTGTAGAACCTGTTTCCACATCTGAGCCACCTCTTTTTCAGTCTCTGTAGATGGTTGAGCCTCTTTGTCAATGTCACTCTCGCTTTCCTTGTCAAATGGAGGTAGAGCCTTCTTGTCCAATTTTCCTGTTGTTTCAACTATTGGGAGACTGTCAACAAAATATTTGTATATCTGTAAGAAATGGGATGTTGTTTGATTGCTATGCTTTCAAAAGTTTGAGGAAGGCATTTTATGTAGAAGTTTGTGGAAATTGATTGATAAGAGATTTTGAGAGCAGCATTTATTAAACGTAGAGGTCAAAGACTGAAAGCAACGTTTGATTTCAGCATTTGAGGGTAGTGTTTGATTACATAGTTTCAGGGCTCCATATGATTTCATTAGTGATATGTATCTGATCAGAAAGTTTACAGACAAAACTTGATTACAGGGTAGCATTTTATCAGTGACTCTGAGGGCAATATTTGAGCAGAAAGTTTGAGAGCAGCATTTAGAGTTAATGAGAAGCACAAACCTTGGTACGATGACAAAGTACGAAGGAATCATGTAGAAAGGGAGACTTAGTTTGAGGGCGGCACGTAGCGCTTTCTTTGATGTCTGACCCTCTGTAACAACATACGCAACCAGAAACTTGTTTTCTCCCTCATCTCCTTCTACCAGTATGACACAGGCAGTCACCACAGTCAACTCCAATATGGCTGTCTCCACTGCCTACAGTATATAACAAAGTTGATATCTACTGTCTGTACTGTACATAAGGTTGATATCTACAGCCAGTAGTTTATGTAAGTTTGATATTTATAGTCTACAGTGTATGTGAGGTTGATATCTATACTGTCCACAGATATCCAGACTGCCATCAGACTCTAATGTAGGACTTACCTGTACCTCTATAGAGTAGCCCCTGATTTTGACCATTGAGTCACAACGCCCACAAATCTCCAGACTACCATCAGACTTACCTGTACCTCTTTAGAGTAGCCCCTGATTTTGACCATTGAGTCACATCGTACACAGATCTCCAGACTACCATCAGACTTACCTGTACCTCTTTAGAGTAGCCCCTGATTTTGACCATTGAATCACATCGCCCACAGATCTCCAGACTACCATCAGACATACCTGTACATCTTTAGAGTAGCCCCTGATTTTGACCATTGAATCACATCGCCCACAGATCTCCAGACTACCATCAGACATACCTGTACATCTTTAGAGTAGCCCCTGATTTTGACCATTGAATCACATCGCCCACAGATCTCCAGACTACCATCAGACATACCTGTACATCTTTAGAGTAGCCCCTGATTTTGACCATTGAGTCACATCGCCACAGATCTCCAGACTACCATCAGGCTTACCTGTACCTCTATAGAGTAGCCCCTGATTTTGACCATTGAGTCACATCGTACACAGATCTCCAGACTACCATCAGACTTACCTGTACCTCTTTAGAGTAGCCCCTGATTTAGACCATTGAGTCACATCGTACACAGATCTCCAGACTACCATCAGACTTACCTGTACCTCTATAGAGTCAGACTCTAATGTAGGACTTACCTGTACCTCTATAGAGTAGCCCCTGATTTTGACCATTGAGTCACACACCCACAGATCTCCAGACTACCATCAGACTTACCTGTACCTCTATAGAGTCAGACTCTAATGTAGGACTTACCTGTACCTCTATATAGTAGCCCCTGATTTTGACCATTGAGTCACAACGCCCACAAATCTCCAGACTACCATCAGACTTACCTGTACCTCTTTAGAGTAGCCCCTGATTTTGACCATTGAGTCACATCGTACACAGATCTCCAGACTACCATCAGACTTACCTGTACCTCTATAGAGTAGCCCCTGATTTTGGCCATTGAGTCACATCGCCACAGATCTCCAGACTACCGTCAGACTTACCTGTACCTCTTTAGAGTAGCCCCTGATTTTGACCATTGAGTCACATCGTACACAGATCTCCAGACTACCATCAGACTTACCTGTACCTCTTTAGAGTAGCCCCTGATTTTGACCATTGAGTCACATCGCCACAGATCTCCAGACTACCATCAGGCTTACCAGTACCTCTATAGAGTAGCCCCTGATTTTGACCATTGAGTCACAACGCCCACATATCTCCAGACTACCATCAGACTTACCTGTACCTCTATAGAGTCAGACTCTAATGTAGGACTTACCTGTACCTCTATAGAGTAGCCCCTGATTTTGACCATTGAGTCACACCGCCCACAGATCTCCAGACTACCGTTAGACAGCATGTACCCCCAGTCCCCGGTACGGTACAACTTATCACCCATGCCCTTGGGCACTGCCCCAGGACGTTGAATAAATCGAACTGCCTGCTGCTCCGGCCGGTTTAGATATCCTCTGGCTAGAGTTGGACCTCCCACATAGATCTATGATAATACAATAGAACACAATTACTGGTCTATATACAGCTTAACTAGTATGTTCCACTTACTTAGACCTCATATCACAGGGTCTAATATCAAATGAAGTACATGTTCTTATTTCACTAGCCCAAGAATTCGTTTAAAGAAGTGTGATTATATTTTACTTTGAAACAAGAGACCCATGGGCATTCATAGTCACTTGAGTGAAACTATGAAAGGTATTATAGTTATATTGCTGAGTATAATCTAACTTCATATGGATAAAAGGTAAGTGGGGCAGAGTGAAAGAAGAATGATTTCATGTAAGTTTGGCCTAAATCAACCAGTTATTATGATGTTTGAAGGTTTTGCACTGAGTGACCCGTTATGAGCCCCTTTTCTGGGTATAAATTGTGATCCTCATCATCTGAAGATCATTTTTATTGATAGTAAAAATCCACCAGTATGTTTCAGAAGAATTCTTTCAATGTTCAACACTTGATGAAGCACACTATTCTCTTTCCTGTTACAAATGGTGTGATTGTGGCCCTCACCACACAGAGAGTTAAAACCTGGGTTGTGGTGTTCGAGGGCGAACACATTGAAAAAAAGGGGGGAGTAGTGTGGCAGGTTTAAATTGTACATAGGATTAAGGTCATCTTCTAGCTTCGAGCTAGAGGGAATTTCCCTTTAGCCAAGTGGTAGAGCGTCCGACTAGGAACCTGGAGATCGAGGGTTTGATCCCCGGTGGAAGCACATTATTCTCTTTCTGTTACATTCCGATTCCCACCACAGGCTGATGATTATACTCTACTAATTAAAGTTCTCCCTTTCTGACTTATGAGATATCTCACTGAACTCTCCCTTCAGGCTTATGGTAACTCCATTCAATTCCTCTTGTCTAAGTTGTTCCACTTACCTCCCCTGAGCTTCCTACTGGCTGTGGAGTGTACTGGTCATCAAGAATGACTACTTCAACCCCAGGCAGTATTCGGCCTACTGGACAAAACTTTCTGGAGTTTAAAGCTCCCTGTAAAACAAAATCATCCTGCCTGCTATGCATATACTCAGGCTGTTAGGCTGTTACGTATTTATCCTATGTATACTTGGGCTGTTACACCATCACATTGATATATAACATGTGATATCACCCATTATATTGCACATAAGGAGCTATACGATAATGCACATTGCAAAGTCATGGAAAAATTCTAAATTTATGGAGATGCACTTTGATTCATTCAAATTATATGTTATTTTGATATAAAGAACCCAAAACTTATTTCCATTCCATCAGAATTTAGGTAACTCATGGAAGCTTGTTTCTAATAATGGTAACTGAAGAAAACTAATTTGAGATTCTCCACAGATCTTAGAATGTAATGATCTTTTATGTATACATCAATGGGGATGTTAGTACCTGGTTTGTTTGAAAATATTTCCCAAGATCTTCACAGGCTACATCATGACACTCTGATACACTGTATAGATTCAGGAACTGTATCCATGGCAACAGCTTCAGACAACGTTCAAAGAGAGCTGTGGTGACCACCTCCCCACAGAAAAAGATCTGCCTGAGAAATTGATATCAGTTATATAGTCCAAAACATTTCTAAGTATTCAAAATAAGTTTCTTTTCAATCGTAACTATGGTTTTGATGTCAAGAAAGGTGTTCTTAAGTCTAAGAATTATTTTGAGGCTCAGCGAAGATGTTCAGAATTATCTGTATAGGTATAACTTCTGCAATATTCTGATGATTGGTTTTAAAGTGGAGCCCCAAGCCTGAGATGTTCAAAAGTACTTACTTCATACTCTTAAGCTTTGTTTTCAGGTCAAGTCCTGGGGTGTTGAGAACAGCCTCCAGTAGGGATGGTGTGAACAGCATACGTGTGATCTTGTGTTCTTGTAGGAAGTCACACAGCAACGGCGGATCATAGATGACTGTGTTTGGGATGATGTACATTGGGATGCCTGCGGACCAGACACACATGTGGTTTTAGACTAATAGAATCTTCCCCTACCTTGAGGGTGTGACAGAGAAATCTCCAACCCGGGGGTTTGAGATTTCTCTGTTACACCCTCAAGGTAGGGGATGATTATTTTTCTTCCATCCTATTATTTCAGTCACAGCTCCACCGACAGTAGTCTGCCATGTTTGTAAACAAAAACACATGTGGGGTATGCCTATCGTCATTCACTTTTGATGACATTACAATTACCAATGATGCATTTTAATGACGTCACAAAGGAACACGTGCTAACCGGCACAACCTATCTCCCCGTAGGGGGTGACAAGCTGATCTTTCCTGGCTAAAATGGGAGACACACCTGTGAAGGGTGGGAGCAATGAGTGTCTTTCCCTTTAACGCCCAAATCTTAACCTCAAAGTGGGGAATAGTTCCTTCTATCTTAGTAAACAATTATGAACCGTGAATCACCTAGTTACAATATAATTAAAAAAAGGCATCATTCAAATGTTTTTATTGTGAGGTCATCACAGAAAATAGTGTAGACATTTCCATATTCAGTCGTTTTGGTAACAGGATGTTTTGGTACCAAGATGTTTTGGTACTTCTCAAAAGACATTTGGATAGTCTATAAGATATTCAGCACTTGGACTATGTTTTATCTTTGCATTTTGATTGCTTTTTGTGTTTTGCATGTTGCTGATAAATATTTCAAGATTCTTTAGCATTTTTTGTATTTACAAAAAAGCATCAGAACATACCATTCTTAGGTACTGAAACTACTGGTTATCAACAAGTAAAGGATTCACAGAAAACATGTAGGATATTACACACTTGGTTGGAACAAGAAACCCCCATACCAGGAAAGTCATGAATATATGGTTATCAGGGGGAAGAGAAAGATGCAATGGGAACAGCTCTCATAGCAGTAGCACTTACAGTGATACATATTTTATTTACAAGATTTAGAATTTTTTTAAATGATTGGTGTCTTCGGTTTTGACTGTGAATGGTAAATTTCCAAGTACCGGGTAAGAACCAGTTTGTGGAGTGTCTGTTGGGTGTTAACCTATCAGGAGTGTCTGTTGGGTGTTAACCTATCAGGAGTGTCTGTTGGGTGTTAACCTATCAGGAGTGTCTGTTGGGTGTTAACCTATCAGGAGTGTCTGTTGGGTGTTAACCTTTCAGGAGTGTCTGTTGGGTGTTAACCTATCAGGAGTGTCTGTTGGGTGTTAACCTATCAGGAGTGTCTGTTGGGTGTTAACCTATCAGGAGTGGTTGTTGGGTGTTAACCTATCAGGAGTGGCTATTGGGTGTTAACCTATCAGGAGTGGCTGTTGGGTGTTAACTTATCAGGAGTGGCTGTTGGGTGCTTACCTTTCAGTAGAGGCCGTAACATTTCCCAGGTGAAAAAAATGTTGCAAGCCTCTCTGTCCTCAGGGCCATAGGGGAATGCCAGGTGGCGCCAGTGGTAGGAGAAAACTGACCCCCTGTGTGGACACATTATGCCTGGAATGTAGATTAAACATCATGAATTATTTATAACGATCTGTACAGTTTAGGAAACTATAAGTGCAAAATGAACTCATTCTATTGACCAAAGACAGAAATTCTCAGATTTCTAGAAGAACTTGAGCATTGACAGTTCAGCAAGGCTCTGCAATGTGCCTGACCTTACTCCCCATTGTCTGTTTTTAGTAACAGTGACTATGACAATAACACTTTTTAAACCCCTTTGTGTATCGTGTACTTCACCATACAGCTTGCCTGAAGTAACATTCTGCAGCGTGTACACTACCTTCAGGTTACTCTGTAGTACTCTACCAGTAGGTTTTGTGTAGGTAGTACTCCACCTTAAGGTTAGCTTGTAGTACTTCACCTTTAGATTTGTGTAGGATTTTACTAACTTAAGGCAAGTCAGTAGTGCCTAACCTTTAGGTTTTCCTGTTGTTCCTGAAGAATACACAATATAAGCCAGACTGTCCAGTGTGGTTGAAGTTGACTTATCAGTCGTCTGGTCAGTCTGCTTCTGGACGTCCAGTTCCTTTGACCACCCCTCTTTCAATACTAGGACATTCTTTCTGTCTACAAATTAGAATTGGGCAGTAATGTATCTGGAAATCATGCATAAAATGTAAATTTTGACTGACATGAAAAAAGTAGTCCCATACCTGGACGGCTTTGCTTACCTGGAAAAGCTGAAATGAGGTAAATCTAAAGAGATGTGTTTATTACAATGAGTTGTGCTTCTTAACTAAGGACTGCACAACAGTTCTCTTACCTGGAAGAGCTGAGACCAGATCTGGAGAAGTAATGATAACAACAGGCTCTGCATCCTTAAGTATGGACTGTAGGAGGGGCTGAGGGTAGGCTATGTCCAGGGGCAGGTAGGCTCCTCCTACAAACAGGCAAAGCATTTATTTCATTAGATATCATTGAGCATCTTTATGGATGGATGGAAAAAAGAGCACTTAATTGTGCATGAATTAGTTCTAACATGAATAAAAACATTTCAAAGTTTAGAAGATCTGTGGGAGCTGGAAGTTATTTGTACTGAGAAGTGAATATATATATCTTTCGAAGAAAGATACCTAATCAGACTGCTCAATATAAACATACTTAACACAGAAGAACTGATGAATTAAATTAAGCACAACTGATATATACTTAAACCTTTTGTAAAAAGTATGTTTTTTCATTACCAATATCACATTGCCATTTTTGTATTTATACGACGAAACAGCTCCTATATAAGACATAACTTGACTTACCTGCCTTGAGGATAGATATGTAGGACAGAGAGAAGTTGATGCTCTTGTTGAGATAGATCCCAACACATTTGTCTGTGGTCACACCCTGCCTACTTAGGTAGCTGGCTAGGATGTTGGTGAGATCCTCAAGTTCTCTGAAGGTCATGTGATCGCCGTCTGCCTCCACCAGCGCCACCTGTGAGGGTGTGGCCTCAGCCTGACGGGAAAACATCTCGTGTAGCAGGCCCTGCTCCTGGTAGTCACTCATCTCCTTTCCTGATTGGTTAGTCATCCTGCCTTTTGATTGGTCAATCAGCTGATGTCATACAATTCACAGAAACACATTCTATATAGTGTAAACCTTGATAAAATGAATATCTCAATACAGGAAACCTCTATAATTGGACACCTTTGTTCTGTGGACAAATTCTATATTGGAGACTTTAAAATTGTTTTACAGTGGGCAATAAACAGGACAATTATGAAGTCTCACAGAAGTGAGAGCAAGCTAATGGTATATTACTTGGGAGACTGAAGCTTTCCAACAGTTGAGGAACGTTTTGGATACAATTAGTCTAGTAGTCAGGATCAAGATCAGATTTTGAGATTTCCTTTCCACTCCGGCAACTCTTGTTTGACATTTGATTAATGAAACACATCTAAAACCTCAATTAGTTTTGATGGATGCAAGAAAAAAAACATTCTGTATTTTTCTTTTTTTTTAAATTAGTTTTAATAATATCCTCCATTTCAAGTTTAGTGTTTAGGGGTAGCGGTATATTTGAAACTATATATCTAATATGCATATGTTGATATATACCTATACCATTGTAACCAGGAAACGATAATAAACATTCTGATATACATATTTTTAATTCCAAAAATCTAAAATCTTTTAACCAATTTTGGTGCAACACAAATTATATTCAACATCGATTATGAATATTATGGAACAATTTTTTGGGTATGAATTTCCACAGACACATACAAAAAGGTCTCTGTTATGGGATCATTCAAATGATGCCACAGTTCTCGGTATGATTTAAGCTTATGTCTTGTTAACGGAGACAATTCATTGGCTGTGTGTATATAATGATGTAACATCCTATTATAGAAGTATTATTTTGTGATATTTCAGATTATTTCAAAATTAAACGGTTCTATTTCACTATTGAGAGGATAGCTTGTGTATAATATCAATCAATGAAGGGAATGTAGATAATAAATACCAAGGATATAATGTCAAAGAGATATGGCGGGTTGCTATACCTATTTCCCCAAAGCTATGTTACGCTAGTGCGCGCATCCAACCGTGCACTGTTATGACACGTCCTCGGGTATTTTTATACAGGTAGCAATATCAGAATCCCGTGTCTAAGAATAGATTATTGTAAACAGACCACATATTTGGTATTTCGGCATTATTTGTTGGTGTTTAAGCACTTGATATAATTACTATTGCCAGTTGGACGGTAAAACAATTCATAAATTTCATCAAAAATAATGTCTTACCTACACAGCGTAGCTGTACTGTACACGTGTACAGGGATTTGTTGACATGCTTCGATAGAAGTATGTCGCACTAAATAGTAAAGAAATTATTACTAACAAAACTGATAAATCAATAGGTATGTTAATAAAATGTAAACAAAATCTTCTATCCATTTAAAAAAAAAACATTGCCTTATTAAGGAAAATGATCACATGCCTAAATATTTAAAAAGAAAATAACTGAAGGAGGATTCAAACCTGCACCTTTTTTTTCTAGTCGCAAGTAAACCGCGTTATACATTCGGCTACATAGAACATATAGATATTGGCAATTACAAACTTATTTAACCCTTGAAACACCGGTCGCAGTTTAGAGAAACTTGATCACCCCTGTTTTTCATTATTTTGAGCACTTTCCCAAAGGAGGACCACTTTTCCGTAATACGATTTGTTTTTGCATATTACATCACAGTCACAAAAAGTTTATTCAAAAGTTGGTCCTCGGATGGGAAAGTGTTGAAAGTATTTTTTTATGTCCGGGAAACCCCATCACTTTCATAGATATAGTGTATATGGCTATATTTGCAGTATCATATTAGCAATACCTAATTTCTCAGCAGTTTAAAAATTCATATTCAATTGGTTTTGTATCTTTTGTGTGCATTTTTGCTACACGAAATGTTTTTCTCCTTAATTTTTTTCCCCGTTTTCATAAATGCCGACTTAGGGAAATACGGGCAGTTTTCCGCCATACCTCTTTACATAACTCATTTGTTTAAACACTAATAAAATAAATGTAATAGAAGTAAACTAACAAACACATTAGTCAAGTATTGTTTAGACATTTATGCATTACAAGAAAAAGACCATTAGACACCTAGTACCTCATGAAACATTTCACAAAAAGTATAACAATTACCTGTAGTATGATGTGTTACCCTCTAAAAGTATTACCATTGCCTGTAGTATGATGTGTTACCCTCTAAAAGTATCACAATTACCTGTAGTATGATGTGTTACCCTCTAACAGTATAACAATTACCTGTAGTATGATGTGGTACCCTCTAAAAGTATTACAATTACCTGTAGTATGATGTGTTACCCTCTAAACGTATTACCATTACCTGTAGTATGATGTGTTACACTCTAAAAGTATAACAATTACCTGTAGTATGATGTGGTACCCTCTAAAAGTATTACAATTACCTGTAGTATGTGTTACCCTCTAAAAGTATTACCATTATCTGTAGTATGATGTGTTACCCTCTAAAAGAATTACAATTACCTGTAGTATGATGTGTTACCCTCTAACAGTATAACAATTACCTGTAGTATGATGTGGTACCCTCTAAAAGTATTACAATTACCTGTAGTATGTGTTACCCTCTAAAAGTATTACCATTTCCTGTAGTATGATGTGTTACCCTCTAAAAGTATAGTATGATGTGTTGCCCTCTAAAAGTATTACAATTACCTGTAGTATGATGTGTTACCCTCTAAAAGTATTAAAATTACCTGTAGTATGATGTGTTGCCCTCTAAAAGTATAACAATTACCTGTAGTATGATGTGTTACCCTCTAAAAGTATTACAATTACCTGTAGTATGATGTGTTACCCTCTAAAAGTATTAC
>NW_018404512.1:189310-208977 GCF_002113885.1 Mizuhopecten yessoensis
CCCCCCACGCACACTTTTTAAATTTGACCACCCACTCTATGCATTGGATCTTGAGAGGTACTGCTTCATTAATTAAGAATGAGTATGCCATGCGACAAGAAGATTGTTTGTACTTAGTCTGGCTAGACAATTAGATATTGAGTTTATATTTTGCTTTTGATCCCATGGTATCCTCCTCCCTATGCTGCGACATCCGACATCCGATAGGGAATACTTTTCAAACATTATCATCAATTTCGCCATTGAAATAAATCAAAGAGGTATATGGCATCAGTTTTTAAGCATCTAATTTTCCATATTCCTTCATATAGCATGTCTGCATTGCATTTTTTTCTGATAGCCATCAACTGCTTTGGATTGAAAAATCATGCAAAAGTATGGATGTCTTCCCAGCATTTTCTTATATTAGGACCACAAGATACAAACAACAAACCAAAATGTGTATAAACCATTTGCCTGTCATATAAAACTAGTTATAGATTCAAAGGTCATCACATCACATTGCCCTAACCCCCTGATGTGTTTTTGCAAAAAGAATATTTGTGCAAATTATGCTATAAAAATTTCAACTCATATTTTCTTACAATCTGGCAAAAATGATTGTGGTTTGGAGAGTAGCTATTGAAACAAAAGTCAAACAAAAGTTGCTAGAGCCTGACCACCAACTCCTGAAATAGAGCACTTTTGACTATTTGGCTACTGTGGATACAATGTCATAGAACTTAGAGGGGGGAAATATTGATACAATATTATGGAGACAGAAATTCCGTGTAATTGAGGAAAATTTTATATACAATTCTGTGGAGACTGAAAGTTCCAAGTAAGGGTACTGGGGGTTGGAACAATACTATGGAGACTGAATTTCTCTGTTATTGAGTACAAGTTTAGATACAGTTCTATGGAGACTGGGAACTTATCTGTGATGGAAAGTTTTAGATATATCTTGATGCTAGTACACAAGTGCATTAAAATAATTAGGACTGAAATGACTTACCGGACTGATGTGTCCTAGTGTCCAGGATACTATCAGCTCACTCCTTACACATACACTGGTATTCACTTATCTGTATCAGCAGGGTTATATAAAGGTAAGACGAGCTACTTTAACTTTGACCCGTTACATCTCTCAGCAACTACTACAGTACAACAAGGAATAATTATATAAATAACATCGGTTGTAAGTAAGAAATAAAACTTTAGAAGTACAAAGATCAACACTAGTGTATATCATATGCTGTAAACAGGGTATATCTAATAACTAAATACAGATAACATTGGCTAAAAGTACATAGGTATTGAAGGAAAGTCGGTCTACAGAGCTGATCAAAGATCAGCATTACAAAGTGTAATGTGATCATGATATTAACCTGTGCTATCATTTTCAAGTTTAAATTTATCAACTTTCTGTATGTATATATATATATATGTATGTATGACAATTTGATCTCAACTCGTCAGGTCATTGTGGTCTGACTATAACATGCAATCTAAACAAGATATCTAACATTAAAAATATCCTTTTTTATTTCTGCAAAAGATGCAGTGCTACATAATGTCAGTACCAGGTAAATGATACAGTACTTATTGATGTCAGTGAATGTTAAACACAGTGATGTCAGTAAATGATACCGTCCCAAGTAAAGTCAGTAAATAATTCAGTCTCCAGTGATGTCAGTCAATTCTACTCCCAGCTTCTCTACCTCAAAACACTTTCTTTTTCAAATAGCAATTATGCGTCAAACATATTTCGTTTTTCCCTAAAATGAATTCTAGTTGATAACTTAAATTTCAAATGTCAAGGTGACCTACAATTTGGTTAATTTTTGACGACTCTTACATATAATTATGTAGGTCGAATTATAAATAGTAGGTCACATTGACCTTACTTTTAAAACAAGTCTTCTAATTTCTTTACCTGATGATAGTTTTTAATAATGAAGGTCATATTTTGATAAGTATATACACCAGCTTTCTGTGTAGGCCTGCATGCCCAAGTCAATAAACAGACAGGAAAGTAAATGATAAACATAGAAACTGATTGCCAATCATTTCTAATAGCTCCAAGTACCAGTCAGCTTTGACACTGATTTTCAACCCAAAAACTTTGGCCCAAGCTTATCTATTAATTCAAACTAATAAAGGTGGTAGTTCCAGTTGGCCGTGAGTTAATTTATCATAGAAGGCATCTATTCAGTTGGCATAAATCACCTAATAACCTGACTAAAAAAGAGAACTATTCCATAAGTCACAATTACCTTATGACACTGATTATACACATGGAGCTGCTATGACAATTAACAGTTTATTATCAGCTCTAGTCTGGCAAAGTTACATATATATAGGATCTTACATGAGTTTCCATTTCATATGAGATTTATGGAAGGAGACTAAGAATTTTTCAAATTAGCGAGCCTCTGGTGAGCTAAAATGAAAAATTTGTGACGAGTTTCATACATTTCATATGAAATGAAAACGAGTGTAAGATTCTTTCTATCACATAATCAAGATTTGTGGCATTTATTCGTTAAAAACAACAATTTTCATGCAACCTTGAAATGTGAAAAGCCGCCATTTTGACTCCAGTGCGTAAGTCTGTGACGTCACGTTCTTGTCCTAGGCGTGACGTCACAATTGAAACAATTGAAACTTACAACCAATCACAGGGCTGATAGGGTTATATTACATAGGTTAATACGCCAAAAAATATGACATGGGTATATTCACCGGATAACACAGTACATTATGTGATAAAGAGTATATAAACTTCTTCCCCACCAAAGTGCGAACCAATATACAAACAAGAGGCCTATGGGCCTCAACGGTCACCTGAGTTCTGATATATTAATACATAGAGTTGAATTTTGTTTTTAAAACATGAACAGAAATATTATTCAAAGTGACGAAAAACAATAAAACCACCTTATTCAATATCTAGCATACAGATTTAAGACTGAAAAGTATTTGAAACTAGCACCTCTGATTCTAAACAAGGAAAATAAAGAAACTTTAGCACACTGACTCCTTTTGGCCCCACCCTACAGCCCTTGGAGGTAGGGCTGGCTCAAAATTTTCAAAGTATCAAACTGTCAACAAAGGGTTATAATTCCAATCAAGTTTTCAACATGTGTCATTTGCCATTATAAACCATATTAAATTTTGCCCCCCCCCCCCCCCNCTAGGGTCATAAAATTCACAATTTTTGGTCTTGAGAAGAAGATTTTGATTCGACCCTTTTTGGCCCCAAAAATGTTGGTCCAAAATGTGATTTCCCTATATAAACTATAGTAAAGTTTACCCCCTCCTGAGGGGGAAACTTGAGACCCAAGGGTCATGATATTCACAATTTTGGTAAGGCACATTAAGACCCTAAAGAAGGAGATTTGTTTGAAATTTTAGTCAATTTGACCCTTTTTGGCCTTGTCCCTCAGGTCCCTAGGAGCTGGGGACCATATAATTCACCATTTTGGTTGACCTTTAGCCATGGAAGGTTTCTGCAAAATTTCATTGAAATTGGTTCAGGGGTTTTGGAGAAGAAGTCGAAAATGTAAATTGTTTACGGATGCACGACGGACAAAAGGCGACCGCAATAGGTCACTTGAGACTTTGTCTCAGGTGACCTAAAAATTCAATTCCAGACTACACTGTTTCAGTGTCATGTTGCAATCACTGACAGAACAAATGATCACCTGTTACCCATATTGTTTTTCAAATCTTCAATGAACAAGAGGCCCAATGGGCCTGAATCGCTCACCTTGTATTAATCTCACACTTGTAATCTTAAAAGTTGACTAAAATACAGCAACAGGCAGAATATCAGTGTTTGATTCATAAGAACCTATTAAAAGATTTAAACATGACGCCTGTGACCTTGAATGTCGAACAAGGACATTAGGTTGAAAGTGGGTCAAGAACATTCATTTGAGTAAACTTGGTAGCCTTTCATCCCAGCATGCTACAGGCCCAATATCAATACCCTGGACCTTTTGGTTATTGAGAAGAAGTTGTTTGAAGATTTTAAGACATTTGACCCCTATGACCTTGAAAGTGGGTCAAGGTAATTCATTTGATCAAACTTGGTAGCCCTTCACCCCAGCATGCTACAGGCCCAATATAAGTACCCTTGGCCTTTTGGTTATTGAGAAGAAGTTGTTTGAAGATTTTAAGACATCTGACCCCAGTGACCGTGAAGGTGGGTCAAGGTCATTCATTTTAACAAATTTGGTAGCCCTTCATCCCAGCATGCTACAGGCCCAATATCAGTACCCTAGGCCTTTTGGTTATTAAGAAGAAGTTGCTTGAAGATTTTAAGACATCTGACCCCAGTGACCTTGAAAGTGGGTCAAGGTCATTCATTTTAACAAACTTGGTAGCCCTTCATCCCAGCATGCTACAGGCCTAATATCAGCTGCCTGGGCCTTTCAGTTATTGAGAAGAAGTTGTTTAAAGTAAAAAGTTGATGCCAGACAGACGGACGCCGGATGCCGGACGGATGGACGGACGACAGATGACGCACCATAACATAAGCTCACTTGCCCTTTGGGCAGGTGAGCTAAAAATCATATGGGGAGTTGTCAACAGACTGACACTATAGCTACCTAGTTCTAGTACAACAACCCCCCCCCCCCCCCCCACCTACTCCCAACCAAACCTTAACTTGCATGATTATATATTTACAAGGGATATATCATGAACTTGATTAACAGGGGTATATCATGAACTTGATTAAAAGGGGTATATCATGAACTTGATTACAAGGGATATACCATGAACTTGATTACAAGGGGTACATCATGAACTTGATTACAGGGGGTATATCATGAATTTGATAACATGTACAAGGGGTATACCATGAACTTGATTACAAGGGGTATATCATGAACTTGATTTCAAGGGATATACAATGAACTTGATTACAAGGGATATACCATGAACTTGATTACAAGGGATATATCATGAACTCGATTACAAGGGCTATATCATGAACTTGATTACAAGGGGTATATCATGAACTTGATTACAAGGGGTATATCATGAAGATAGTGTTGTACCTACCATTCTGTCCCTCTCATCCTCTACACGGACGATCAGCCTCCCTAACTCCTTAAGGGCACCAGCTGTGAAAAGACAACAGCTGAGAATTTGTGTTGAACTGGTTCTTTAAATTAACTATAACAGTATATGATATATATATCAGGTAAATATGTTAGGTAAAATGCAATGGAATAGATACACACATATGCAAAACATACAAATTCATATTCACGTAAAGATACATGTACGTTATGAAAAAGAATGATTTTATTTCATTATATATTATGTACATTTGAATAGCTACAAGTATGTTATAAGTAAATGAAACTTATATCCATGATGTATATTTAAATAAACACATGTATTTTACAGGTAAACGTATAAATATATACATTATGTACACATGTAAACCGTTAATAAAACACGGAATCTAGATGTTGATGCTCCTCCATCTTATATATCCTTTGTATTATGTACACTAGTTCAATTTGAGGAAATAGCAATCAACAACTATAGCTGTAAATGGTTTTAACTATCGATTGTGCAGTGATTAAAGTATTGCAAAACACCTAATTAATGGTATTATAATGAAGTTTTAACTAACAGTATGAAGAGTCGAAAATGTATCCAAATTAAAATATTTTTACTACTTACAAGTTCATATATCTGAGTTTAAACAACAACAGTTTCTTTGTCAAGACGGTGTTACAATTGAGGAAGACACATACATAGATATGATAAGGTTACAATTGAGGAAGACACATACATATATATGATAAGGTTACTATTGGGGAGGACACATCCATAGATATGATAAGGTTACAATTGAGGAAGACACATACCTAGATATGTTAAGGTTACTATTGAGGATGACACATGCATAGATATGATAAGGTTACTATTGAGGAAGACACATACATAGATATGATAAGGTTACTTTGAGGAAGACACATGCATAGATATGACAATGTTACTATTGAGGAAGACACATACATAGAAATGATAAGGTTACTATTGAGGAAGACAAATACATAGATATGATAAGGTTACAATTGAGGAAGACCCATACATAGATATGATAAGGTTACTATTGAGGAAGCCACATCCATAGATATGATAAGGTTACTTTGAGGAAGACACATGCATAGATATGACAGTGTTACTATTGAGGAAGACACATACATAGAAATGATAAGGTTACTATTGAAGAAGACACATACATAGATATGATAAGGTTACTATTGAGGAAGACATATACATAGATATGATAAGGTTACTATTGAGGAAGCCACATCCATAGATATGATAAGGTTACTTTGAGGAAGACACATGCATAGATATGACAGTGTTACTATTGAGGAAGACACATACATAGAAATGATAAGGTTACTATTGAGGAAGACAAATACATAGATATGATAAGGTTACTATTGAGGATGACACATGCATAGATATGATAAGGTTACTATTAAGGAAGACACATACATAGATATGATAAGGTTACAATTGAGGAAGACCCATACATAGATATGATAAGGTTACTATTGAGGAAGTCACATACATAGATATGATAAGGTTACAATTGAGGAAGACACATACATAGATATGATAAGGTTACTAGTGAGGAAGACACATACATAGATATGATAAGGTTACTATTGAGGAAGACACATACATAGATATGATGTACATCAGTGTCAGGTCATTTAAAAAGGATATCATTGGCGTGTTGGCATGATGTTGCCTACTATCGGATTAGGTATCAATCACGACTCTTTAAGGAAATATTTTATTACGGTATATTCTATTGTATAACGGTTTCATGGTCAATATGTATAACTACATTTACAGTGTATCAAAACTATGTAGAATGCTTTACATGTATATATGTATATATATATATGGGGCAAAGAAGTAATTCCAACAGTGTGGACAAGTTTAGGTTGTCAAATTTTCTGAGCAATCCGCTCCTTTATCAAGACACAGTGAAACAGAACAGTTACATATACATCATATTACAAGAAGATAGAACTGACATGTATCTCATCTTACATACTGTTGCTGATATATATATATATAATTATATCGACAGTATGATGGTGGTTTGTTTCTGATCCAACTATAATAATTACAAGAGGCCCAAGAGGGCCTGTATCGCTCACCTGAATATTTAAGCAGTCATAGCAAAATATTCTCATTAAATATTATATTGCACTAAAAATATTTCCCTCGCAAACTTTGTTGGCTCCATCTGTTGAAACTACCAGCAAAATATTATTATAAGATTCTATGCTTTTTGATTCTTCTTCAGAAGTTGCTTGACATATTTTTCCCTGTGATCTTGTAAGTAGGTCAATGTCATTTTCCTTCTCAAATTGGTTAGCTCTATTCCAAAAAGCTACCAGCCAAATCTTATGAATCCATTCCTTTTAGTTCTCAAGAACAAATCCATTAAAATGTTGTTGACCTCTGTGACCTCTAAAGTAGGTTGAGGTCATTTTCATTTGCAAACTTTGGTGAGCTCTATCCCGGGAAGTCACCAGCCAAATATTATAATTTTATGCCTTTTAATTCTTCAGAAGAAGCTGTTTGAACTGTTTGACATATTTGAACGCTGTGACCTTGAAAGTAGGTCAAGGTCATTTTCATTCGCAAACTTTGTTTGGCTCTTTCCCAGGAAGCCACCTGCCAAATATTAAGATTTTATAACTACCAGTTCTTCAGAAGAAGTCGTTTAAAGTGTTTGACATATCTGCCTCATGTGACCTTAAAAGAAGGTCAAGGTCATTTTCATTCTCAAACTTTGTTCGGCTCTTTCCTAGGAAGCTACAAGCCAAATATAGAGATTATATACCTTTCAGTTCTTCAGAAGAAGTCGTTTGAAGTGTCTGACACATTTGACTCCTGTGACCTTGAAAGAAGGTCAAGGTCATTTTCATTCTCAAACTTTGTCGGGCTCTATCCAAGGAAGCCATCAATCAAAAATAAAGATTCTATACCTTTCAGTTCTTCAGAAGAAGTCATTTGAAGCTTTTGACATATATGACCCCTGTGACCTTGAAAGTAGGTCAAACTAGTTTTCATTCTCAAACTTTGTTGGGCTCTATCCCAGGAAGCCACCAGCCAAATATAAAGATTATATACCTTTCAGTTCTTCAGAAGAAGTCGTTTGAAGTGTTTGACACATTTGACCCCTGTGACCTTGAAAGAAGGTCAAGGTAATTTTCATTCTCAAACTTTGTTGGGCTCCATCCAAGGAAGCCATCAGCCAAATATGAAGATTCTATACCTTTTAATTCTTCAGAAGAAGTCGTTTGAAGTTTTTGACATATTTGACCCCTGTGACCTTGAAAGTAGGTCAAACTAATTTTCATTCTCAAACTTTGTTGGTCTCTATCCCAGGAAGCCACCAGCCAAATATAAAGATTCTATACCTTTCAGTTCTTCAGAAGAAGTCGTTTGAAGTGTTTGACACATTTGACCCCTGTGACCTTGAAAGAAGGTCAAGGTAATTTTCATTCTCAAACTTTGTTGGGCTCCATCCAAGGAAGCCATCAGCCAAATATGAAGATTATATACCTTTTAATTCTTCAGAAGAAGTCGTTTGACGTTTTTGACATATTCGACCCCTGTGACCTTGAAAGTAAGTCAAACTAATTTTCATTCTCAAACTTTGTTGGTCTCTATCCCAGGAAGCCACCAGCCAAATATAAAGATTCTATACCTTTCAGTTCTTCAGATGAAGTCGTTTGAAGTGTTTGACACATTTGACCCCTATGACCTTGAAAGTAGGTCAAGGTCATTTTCGTTCTCAAACTTTGTAATAAGTAAAGGTCATTCATTTGAACAAACTTGGTAGCCCTTCATTCTAGCATGTTACTGGCCAAATATCATTAGCCAAGGCCTCTTAGTTATTCAGAAGAAGCTGTATAAAGATTTTTTAAGACAATTGACCCCTGTGACCTTGAAAATGGACGAAGGTCATTCATTTGAACAAACTTGGTAGCCCTTCATCCCAGCACGTTACTTGCCAAAAATAATTACTCTGGGAATTTGGGTTATTCAGAAGAAGTTGTTTAAAGTTTTTAACATATTTGACCCCTGTGACCTTGAAAATAGGTGAAGGTCATTTATTTGAACAAACTTGGTAGCCCTTCATCCTAGTTTGCTTCTGTCCAAATATCATCACCCTAGTCCTTTTGGTTATTAAGAAGAAGTTGTTTAAAGTAAAATATTGACGCCGGACGCAGGATGCCGGACGGACGGACGGACGCCGGACGCTGCACCATGGCATAAGCTCACTTGGCCCTTTGGGCCAGGTGAGCTAAAAATAAAGGATGAAAACAGACAAGAGGCCCAATGGGCCTGCATCGCTCACCTGATATTAATCTCACTTGTAATCTTAAAAGTGGACTAAAATACAGCTACAGGCAGAATATCAGTGTTTGATTCATAGGAACTTATTAAAAGATTTAAACATATGACGCCTGTGACCTTGAATGTCCAACAAGGACATTAGGTTGAAAGTGGGTCAAGGTCATTCATTTGACGAACTTGGTAGCCCTTCATCCCAGCATGCTACAGGCCCAATATCAGTACCCTGGGGCTTTTGGTTATTGAGAAGAAGTTGTTTGAAGATTTAAAGACATTTGACCCCTGTGACCTTGAAAGTGGGTCAAGGTCATTCATTTGAACAAACTTGGTAGCCCTTCATCCCAGCATGCTACTGGCCAAATATCATCACCCTAGGCCTTTTGGTTATTGAAAGGTTGTTTAAAGTAAAATATTGACGCCGGACGCCGCACCACCTTCGGGCCAGGTGAGCTAAAAAAACTGCTTAAATTGAACTTGGAACCTTTACTTTGAAGAGCCTTTGAAGAGCCTACACTTTATCATTGGTGTGGATCATAATTGGTATCCAATTTATAGGCTAACGAGCCTGTGCAAAACATGACAGGGGAAGCTACTCCAAGCCAGAGAGCTCCTTTCGGTTGCTTCATCTTCTATATATGGAAGGGAGACTACTCGAAGTACAATCTCTGAGTGGAACTCTTCTTCGCGATTATAGCTAGTATCCATACTAATGTTATATTTGGGGATCAACTTACACATTTGTCAAGCTAAGGATGTAACAGTGGTATGTATACTACTGTTTGTGGAGGAAACACCATATTTAATACATATTCTTTATCATCTAAACATGATGCGTCTTAAAATACATACATATGTAGTACTTAATACAAATGATAAGATAACAGATACTTAGGATCAGAGCCTTTATTTCACATACAATAGACTAGATATGACATACTGTATGATCAGGTCCACAGCCAGGCAGCAATAAACAGGCTTTATGATTGGAGGAATGCTGGTCACATGACTTGTTTACAAATCCACATTAATACCGTACTTGGCAAGATTAAATGTATAACAAAAATATAAATAATGGTAAAAATACTGCATATTTGAATTTTTGTTGTAATTATGATGCTTTCAGTTCATAAAATGTTTGCAAACATATATACCACAATTATCTGGTATAAATAGAAACCATGGAAATAAATAAAAATCTAAATAAAAGTAGGACATGAGCATTGATGATAAATAACTTTCCTTCTTCATGCAAGTTTTAAATTTCATAAATTACTTAATTTTGTTAACTAAAAAATAACTTAAGAAGTACAAAAATAAAACTATTAAAAAGAAATAAAACCTAACAGATGTTTTAAAAATTAACTTTTAAAAGTAGCATTTTTATCTGTTAATTTCGAGAAGTTGTCTTTGCCATATGGCAAAGGCTAGCACAAAATAATGAAGTGTGTAGCACTGATCGGTTTGATAAACAGGGCGATAACTTAGGTAATAGACCAGGTACAGTAACATGGCACACATTCATACCACACATAATCATTGTATATTAGTGGCCAGATTCTCAATCGCTAAACCAGTCCATAGACTGACCAGGTGGAAATGTGCTACCATGTAAATTAATCGTATATTTGTAACTTAATCGTTGTTTGTAACTTAATCGTTGTTCAGTGGACATGTTAAGTTATGTCATTAAGGATAGATGCTTGTTTTTGCTTTTCCCTTCTATATTGAGAGGTGAGTCTTGTGAGTCTTGTGAGGTGGACAAGCCTGAGGTCTAGCTAGCACTAACGGGAGTTCTATCAGCACACCTGAACCTGGACTGAAACACAGTTCAAGCTTCAGGTATGGTGTTCAGGTCATAGACTAATAGACACATGATTATGCTAAGTCATACAGGTATGTACCTATCCATACATACATAACTTACCCAACTCTCAACTACACATACAAAGCTTGCTAAGTACAAACTGTTGTACTATCAATATGAATACTTACAGTACTTTCATTTTCCACATATAAAGTGCCTATAGTTGACAGATAGACTGTATTTATTATATATACTTCTCTCTCACTTTACAATACATACAGGGAATTATATATATACTCTCTGTACATTTCTATCTCTCTTTCTTACAAATACATACATAGAAATATACCCTCTGTACATAATGCTTACACAATGTATATATTTCTATCTCTCTTTCTATCATACATAGAAATATACTCTCTGTACATAATGTATACATATCTCTCTTACTTACAGATATACAGGTAAATATATATACTCTCTATACATATCACTTACTTACGCTACATACAGACTGTACAAATACTACCTATACACTAACTACCACTAAGGATATACATATAGCTGCCTATGAAGATTAACTTAAAGAGTCTTAAAAACTAAATATTTCAACAAATAAATAAAGATTAGTCTATTGATGTATATTCACGAGAAAATTAAAACAAAGTCATGCATATTCATAAATAATTAATATCAATGACTAGTTAAAACCAGATTGTGAATATTCATGACAGACATATTTATACAAAAGTAAGAAATGTTAATGTAATCACAAGAAAATGAATGCATAGTGTAGAAATGAACAGATTTCAGGGTAAAAATATGAGCGACAGTAATTGAGTAGAGAGATATCACAGCACCTTGGCCCCATCACTGTAGCTCACATACTAATGTCAATGTTCTCAAGTAATCAAGCAAGAGAATCTCAATTCTTCAGGTGAGACGACAGTGAACGGGAGTAAAACAAGTTCAATATGGCACTATAAGGAAGCGTGTTGCGTTGACAACTGGTATGTGCTATCGTGCGTTGTTGTGTCCCACCACAGAGCGCTCTTGTTGTAGAAGGTGCTCCAACACAACAGGCACCTTCCCGAGTCGTGACTTCACAAGTTCAGGCAAAATATCAGTCTTCTGAAACCTGTAAGAAACAAATTTTATGCATAAATAATCACTTGCAAAATGTTTAGAACTACTTTAAGAAATTATAAATATATGATAAAATCTTTTTAAATTGAATATTCCAGTTTAGTTCAATTCTCAGGTTTTAATAGTTTGTTGGCATTGTCTAGTGCTTCTGTACACCGACTAGTGTATCTTTCTACCAACTAACCCTGTATAACTTAGATCCTGTGTGAACATACCACCAGTTTTCAATTCACATATTTTTATGGACTATAAACTGAATACTATAAACATGAGAATTTTTGCACAGTAAAAATTCATTTTATGCCTGACCATTAGGAAAAGACAAATGTCATTACTCCTTGAGGGGTATGTACCTGAAGAGCTTGCCCTGTGTATCAACAAATTTAATTGTTGTTGTAGTTGAGCGTACACCGAGTTGAGTGCCATCATTGAACTTGACCCAAATCTCGCCATTTGTGAGCTGTAAATAGATAAATAAATTATTAGTTTTGTAGTTTTGTATCAGGTATATAAATTACACTTAAGGCTTTACACTTTTAACATGCTTAATCCATATAATTGAGATGAAATGCTTTTCCTATAAAATAGTTTAATAACATCGACTAATTTTTCAAAAAAAAGTATGTCAATTTCAAGAGTCATTTACCTGAGAGGCAATGCCAACATCAGGCACGTAGACTTGGCGTGTGATGTCATGGCCACCCTTCCTTAGCTGACTCCCCCCACTATGACTGGAGGTGGGACTGGTGTTGGCCCCTCGCTCTGTCCCAGTGCCTTGTCTCTCTGCCCCACCATTATGTCTCTCAATCCCCAGCCTCTCTGCTGATAATCGCACAGCCTCAGACTTGAGGGTACGGTCCTGGGAATCGTCCACAGATTGGTCAACACAGTCAGTCATCGTACTGACAACAGTACCATCAAAGGAGGTCATCTGTAAAACAGACAGTTACACATCAGACTAAATCGAATTTCGTTCTATGGTTTATCAAGATTCATTTATAATAATAACAGTGTCATACGATCTCATGTTACAGAAACAGAGATTTTTTATAAAATGGTAGGTTACAAAAAAATAAGAGATGTTCCTCATCTAAAGCTATGATTACTGAAATAAACTTTGATTCGGTCAAATTTTCAATCATGTTGGATGGACATACCACAGAAGGAGAAGGTCGTGATCCTGAGGAAGGTGAGCTCATGTTCTCAAACGCCCCAGAACTGGGCCCTGTCCCACTTGTTGATGTGGACCGACCAGAGTCATTTAAATTCTGGTTTTTTGGACGGCTGAAAGATGTTAACAAAATGAGGTTTATTGAAAACATAGAACTTTTACTAATGTATTCTTCTAATTCTTTTTTTACAAATTTGTTGTTCCAAGTTTTCAAATTTTGTATAAATAAATTGAATCCAAGATTTTGGTTTGCAGGCCATCAACAATGAAAACAATTTTTGGCCATTAATAACAGGATTTTGATTTTCATAATTAATATGTATAATGACAAGTGTTGGAGCTTACCTGCCAATAATGATGGGGAAGAATTGTGTTTTGAGTGCACATCTCTGTTGTACCGCACTGATCACTGACTCTATCTCCAGACACTGGTGCCGACACTGTAACACATCATACAACTATATCAATACCATATTAAGACATTTCTCAAATTTTTATCCATTATTATTGTTTAATAATTATTTAAGAAAAGTGAACTTAAAACCAGGACTGAAGCAACTAATATGGCTTTCTGCCTACTCTCATTGAAGT
This sequence comes from Mizuhopecten yessoensis, assembly GCF_002113885.1. Classification (NCBI taxonomy): domain Eukaryota; kingdom Metazoa; phylum Mollusca; class Bivalvia; order Pectinida; family Pectinidae; genus Mizuhopecten; species Mizuhopecten yessoensis. Next base: position 203,428 of record NW_018404512.1, read on the forward strand.
TCCATGTCTTTATAATCCCATATAATCATAAACATATCATGCAAGTATCACAACATCACCATATATCGTAGTAAAACATCACCATATATCGTAGTAAAACATCACCATATATCGTAGTAAAACAATATGTATATCAATCAAGCATTGCGATGGACACACCAGCACTCTACTTAATGAGGAAGGGGATTCCTTAGTATTAACCAAAAGTCTGTGACATGAAGATGAGCGCACCTGTTTGACATAAACAAGCAGTCTCTGTGTATCCTCCGTTAATCTCTCCTCTGCAGCTGCAGAATCCAGCACCAACGATGTCCCTGACTTTTCTATTATTCTTGTATTTGTTGAATTTATTGTAAATTTGGCACCTGAAACAAAACAGAATTCTGTAGTAAGATACAGGTACCAGACTGAGTAACTATCACTAAGTTATAATGGAATAAATTGTGTGATTACAAAAAGATAACAGAAGCTTAGCTATGTTCATGCTATAAACTTGTTAAAGCTGGCAAAACAGTCTTGTATATATAATACTGCAATATACAAATTTACACACAAATCAATCGAAATTACGGTAATTAAATTGAAGTATTTATCAAGTCACTGTAAAAAGTGGTACATTGAATACATCAAGGTGCTAATAAATGTGGAAATCATTAAATTACTATAAAATGTATGCTATATAATTTAACAATACAACATTTAAAAAATTTAATTTATAAAAAAACACTCTATTAAATGAAAATCACAACTGCTTAGACATCAGGAGAAAAACAGGAGACATGAAACATTTTGTATCACACATGCTGGTATAAAGTAAGAAAAGACAATATCTTTAAAAAGAAAGTTGGAAAGGCATTTTACAGGATGACAGGAACATATCACAGAACTAAGGCACTCACAATATTGTAACAGAGAAAATTACAACGGACGATAAAAACATCAGGGTGGGGCTGTGTAGGAGTTAGGGGTAGCCATGCATGAAATTTGGCCTATCTGACCAGGAAACACACCACCACACGACCACGGACATGTGTGCAGACGGCACAGCACCAACGTAACTCTCCGCCACACAACAATACTTAAAGGCTGTAAAGTATACTTGACAGTTTTTATCATTTTACCGGTATGATTAAGCAATAAAAAAACACCTGAAATGTTCTAATCATTTCTTTTTAAAACATTTAACAGTAATTTAGTGCTTTCACATATTTATTTTTAGTTAAAAAATTGTTAAATCTTATTTCTTTATAAATCATCTATAAACAGCATAACATGCCTAATGTAATTGTTTCATATTTTAAACAAATCTGAGATTCTTTATTAAAATTTCATATTCAAATGATTAATAAGCAGGATTGGACTGGATTTGCTCCAGCTTTAGTTCTTTACAAAATTACACATTACGTGAAATTCCAAGATTATCATTACCAAAAACCTGAATCAATTTACAGGGTACTAAGTGGAGGCGGAAAGTTTTGTACATGGGAGGGCTAGCCGCAGGTGTCAGACTTACTGCGAGGGGGGGCAGACCTGCCCACCCCACCACTGGAGCTCACTGTCCCATCCACTACATACGACCCTTCAAATACCATGTAATTCACATCTCACTCTATCCACACCAATGTTTCCCAAACACATGTTATACATCATAAATGATTATACCCAGATTCATATCAGTATTTCATGGTCACCATGCTAAACATTCATGTTTATAATCTATCTCTCAGTGACTGATAGTGAAGAATGTTTTCCCCATTATCTTCATATCAAAAAGAATCTCACAATGGAAATATATGGTATTCATTAGAAAACTGCAAAATTTTCTGTTAATTCTATTTCCTGAAAAAGCAGGAGATCACCAGTGATTGGGCCAAATTGACATTGTTCTGTGTTATTTTGACAGGATTGAATTGTGACATCACAATCAGCTTTATATCCTCACATTTTATGTATCGTCACTGCAGTAAAGAAATTACCAGTGATTCCTCAGATTTAACTGAGGAAATTGTAATAGAAGTTGTTGTCTTTCATGGTAAATCTGTGTTTCTCATTCGTATATATCTTATATACTAGGATTGCCTTTAACTTTATTAAAAGAATTAATTCTGAGTAAATAATGAAATAATTATTTCTGACTTACGATTGATTATTATAAGCTATCATATAGTCTAGAAAGAAACTTACCATCATAAAATATGGATTCAAAATCAGCATCAGGCGAGTTCTCCATCAGCATGCACTTGGATCGGCTGGTGAAGAGAGTCACTTTCGGCGTCTTGGATCGTACCAGCTTCACAAACCTGAAAGTTTAAATAACATTGATACATTTAATGCAAATAACAAATGCTTTTTGATTTTTACAGATAGTCACCAGTGCAATATTATTAATAAGATAAGTACCTTTTAATAAAATGATAAAAGTATATTTCCACAAATTTATTTGTTCATAAAGGTTGACAATAGTTAGCCGGTAACTCAATCAAAAGGCCAAAAACCGGTTATCGAATTCAATAAACAAATAGTCAATGGAACTACATTTCGCTTGTTTTGTTTTCATGCTGTCGCATTGAGTTTCATATTTCCCCAGAAAAACATGCTTTTCTCTCCACTGTGTTGCCCCATGCAATAATGAAGGAAAATAGCTGTATTATTTTAGTCATACTTGCAACTACATCTAACAAGCATTTAAAAATTTTAAATATTAGGCATGTAATTTATTTTTTCAACATGAATGAGGTCATAGCAAAATTGGGTTTCTGGACATATTCCATGAATCGCTTCCAGGAACCAAAAGATGCCATGACCTCATAAATGTTGAAAAAGTGAATTTCATTCCTTAAGTGAATCTGATTTCTTTACCTTGCAGCATACTGGTACTTTTTCCAGTATTTTTCTGGGAGTGTGTCGAAGGTGTAGGATTTGGAGGGAACAGGAGGTAGAGTGACCGGAACATCACACACAGGTTCACCGCGCCCGTTGTTTGGCTGGTAAATGTTGACTGTCTGTCCGTCTACAGATATGAGAAACACCTCCACCACTTTTTCCACCTTCTGTTTCTGCTTGAGGAACTCCAGACACACATCCCCACACTCAAGAATGTTCACCTTAAATAACAACAGGGATAGATTCAGGTTAAGCAGTGTCTTAATTGCAAAAGACTGTAAACATTGAAGAATTTCTTCAATTTTTACTTCCTAGAATATTACCTGATGATTTTTTTGAAAATTTATTTTAATACATACAATACATACAATACATACAATAGGTACAATACATATATGCAACATTTTTTAGCATTGGTAACATGCAATAAATTCAATTGCAAGAAATATATATCTGATATCAAATACTCACAATGGCATTTCGTGTCCTCTGTCTGATGTGTCGCAGCCTTGACGAGTTCAGGGGTGAAACCACATCACGTATTGACTTGCTGGAGCTACTAGCTTTGGCACTATTGTGTACAGTTTTGATGTCTGTGTTTTGGTATCGGTTGGAGCTTAGCATGTCCTCCATAGAGTGACCATGACTGTCTTGGTAGCGCTGGCCAGTCTTATGGTCCGGCTGTGGACACCGTTCATGCCAGCTACCCATTGCATCCCCGTCAAAATTCAGCAACTTTTTAGTGTTCTGGAGGGAGAACTCTGTACCTTCCTGAGAGGACAGGTCAGACAGAGCAGAACTAATGGAGGGCTTGCTGCTGTCACTCAACTGTGGGGGACTAAAGCGCCCACGGGGGTCATTACTATGGGTACTAAGACTACAAGACCAGCCTGTTGAACTGTTGGGTGTGGTCTCCTGGTATTTGGTAGGGTCAAAGGTCGGTGCCCCATATAATTCCTGAGACTTGTCCTGGCTGTTGGTTCTCATGTAACGGTCAGTCGAGCGCTGGCTGCCTAACCGAGCTTCTTTGTCACTGTAAAAAAGCACATCAGATATAACACAACTGTATGGCTATATCAATACTATAAGCAGTGAAAATGTTCAAATAAATACTAAGGAATTTTGTATAGTTAAAAAACATATCTTGTCTTTTAAAAAGCAGTTTTAACTAAATTTTTCAAATTCCTTTCTATTCTGTACTATGAACTGTATTTACCAAAATCAACGTGATATTACTACAAAAATGGTGAGATATGTCTGTTCAATTGTTAAGTGCATGAACTAAAGTACCGCATCAGACAAACAGACTTACCTGTCCCGGAGGCGCACCGGTGGAGAGGGTGGATGTCGTAGTATAGGGTTGGAAGGAGGCGGTACCCCCTTTCTGGGGAAAAACACCTCATTTTGCTCAGCTCCTTGTTTCTTAGCAGCTTCTAAACTCTCCTCATCCTCAGAAATCTGGGATCCCAGAGGGAATGCTGGGAAGGGGCGTGGCTTTGGATGACTAGATACCCGTGATGATGAAATAGTTGCCATGGTACCCCTGCCACTGTCAATAGATGTCTCTCCGAAGCCCTGTGAGCCCTTACTGAGGCTATTGCTGTTATCCTTCATCATGAAGGGATGGGTGAGTATATCTGTGAGGAAATATCAACTTATTTAGAAGTAGGCACCAATCAACACCCTATACATAAAGGTAGTGTGGGTGTTCACAACAAGTCTCTCACAAGGCAACCAAAACTATACCAGATCTTTTCTTTTACCTCATGGTTAGCTATTCATACTAACTCAAGACCAATATCATTCCAAGTTCTTTTACCAAGTTGTTATGGACCACATTTGTCAGTTCATACCTTAGCATCATGTGTCAGCCAAGAACACCTGGGTAATTGTGACTACAGAGCACAGACAGTGAAGTTAGTCTACCTTTGAGATTCTGGCGCTCCTTTGGGTTTTTCTTGAGAAGAGACTGAATGAGATCCTTTGCCTCATTAGATATGTGGTCAGGCAGGTGGAACTCAGCCAGGATAACACGGTTCAGCGTAGTCTTCACACCTTCTGTATCGAAAGGAGGTCGGCCCACCAAGAATGTGTACAGCATACAGCCAAGAGACCACACATCTGACTCCAGTCCATGTGCTGAGCGCATGGCAATTTCACTGTCAAAATCCAAAATACATCACAAACATGAATTTTTATAAAGGAATCGCAACAAATTCTTATTTTTGAAAATTTCGGGATTTTCTTCAGAACTGAAATGTTTCAATTTTTCTTTCTGTTAACATTTCAGAAACATTTACCAGCAATTTTATTAAAAAGAAATTTCCCAAGACTTTGATTAAAATAAGGTAAGTTGAAGACAGAACTCACGGTGAAATGTAGTTGGGAGTTCCACACATTGTGAAGTGTTTTTCATCAGGAATGTTTAACTGGGTAGCCAAACCAAAATCAGCAATTTTCTACAAAGAAAAAGTATATATTTTTTTACAAATGTTAACTAAAAGGGAAAAAGGACTTCTTTTTCACATCGAAGTATTGTATTTATTTCAATTAAAGAACATTTAACATGAATTCCGAAACAAATGATACAATGAATATTTAAGCATTGAACTGTTTTTGTATGATATTTATGATCTATTTGAATGACACAGCTTTGCAAGCAAACAA
>NW_018404512.1:209460-215945 GCF_002113885.1 Mizuhopecten yessoensis
CATCAGTAGGTCTGTAACATATGTGTCAGTAGGTCTATAGAATATGTGTATTTCAGACATTTATAACGAACCCCTGTTGATCAGTGCAGTGTAACAGACGATATTTCTGATAAATTGCATGAGCGTTAAAATTGTTTCCATTGCCGGCATTGGTGTTTTCAACCGATGTGCATTTTGTACGATATTGCAGACCTTGGTTTTGTTTTCGTTGTAATAAAAGTGTTTTTTATTTTAATTTTAATTTTGCACATAAAGTTACAATGACATTATCAAATCTCACAATGCCCAGCGATATTTCAGCAGCCGTCATGTTTATTTACATTGGATATTGTAGTTCCGGTCAGTGTTGTAATTAATACGCTAAGAATTGTGTCTTGTGCGGCATGGTAATTAAAGTCCCATCAACGACACAGCTCTCAAAGAGGCTATATAGTGACAATGCCATGCAAATGTAAATATATTCATACCACATCCATGTTGCGGGTGAGGAGGAGGTTGGCCAACGTGAGGTCACGGTGCAGGATTCCATGGGAGTGTAGGTACAGCATCCCCTTGACTATCTGTCGCATAAAGTGTTGAGCTGTGAACGATAAGAAACTGATTAAATACACACTTGTTACAAAGCATAAATAACCATAACCCTACTGTCAGACACAAAACCTGGATGTCTGTAGGAACCATGTGCTTTTATAATTTATACACATGTATGCAAATGTTATATGCATATCATACTTTCATACATCTTGGACACATAATAATTTCCTTCCAAAAAACCTTAACTGAACAACAAATGACATTGATCAGGGAATAATGAGAATATGGTTAAAAAATAAGTTCCAGGTTGAGAAAGGTCAGGCCACTGGGGTAAAACAACATCTTGTATCATCAGTGCATGAAATACACAATCTTGTATTAAATGGCCTGAAAACTGGCTGTATCACTATATAGCTACAGTAATTTCCCCAGAATTGTAACCAAAAGATGTACTACATACCTTCTGCCTCAGTGAGCACCTTGCAGTTGGCCTTGAGGTAGCGATTGAGCTCACCATTGTGGCTTATCTCTAGGACGAGGTACACATAGTTGTTGTCTTCAAAGTAGTTGTATAGCTGTAACAAAGCACCACATCTTTTTTATTGTTTAGGTCATCAAACGCCAACACAAAATAAAACATGTAACCATATTGTGTCATGTGGTCAGTGAGGCGTGTCCTATTGTATCTAATTAATGTGGTCAGTGAGACGTGACTAGCTGTGTAGTCAGTGAGGCCTGTCCTGTTGTGTAATGTGGTCAGTCCTGCTGTTAAATGAGGTCAGTGATGCATGTCCTGCTGTGTAATTTGGTCAGTTATCCAAGGAATGCGATGATCACTGGAGTGTGTCTTGCTAATTAGTGGGTGATACAATTCTCAAATCACCTGCAATTAGGTGTAACTAATTGAATATATGTTACACCTCCCTGACTTGTACATTGTATATGAGTCGGATAATTCACTTAATAATCTAATTAGCTGGAGATATAGGCCTGAACAGGTGTTATAATAACCAATTACTGAAGTAGGTAATATCAAACTCATAGTGATTAGGTACACACAAGGATGTGAGCATGCTCATGACATTTAGTTATATAAATATTTTGTTATTTTGTCTTCAAAACACTTCAATGCTGACATTTAAAATTGATTACCTTCTTTTCATTAATTAGTAAATCAATAAAATTCTTAAGTTAGCAAGCATAATAAATCATCTTTATTTTAGGAATTAATATACAAAAATGATTGAATATCAAATAGCCTAGTCTGCCCACAAATACAGTTCTATATTGTAACATAAGCATTACCTGTTAACTAAATAGATGAAGGAATGCTACCTGTATAGGTGTATAATCCATTTAGAGGTTAACTTAAAGTCACAAAGAACATTCTGATAGCGGATCACAACAGATTTGCTATAAAGCTTTACCTGTCAGTCGTGTACCAGGTATTTGTTTACTGTATGTATATACTGATCAAGTGTAAGTGTACCTCAAGTATAGACGGGTGTTTTAATCTGGAGTGTATTTCTACTTCTTTCTTTACTCTGGCCACCATACCCGCTGCTTTCATCAGTTTCTTGTCAATCTGAAAAGGACATACATAAACAATACTTAATTACACATACATTATATTGTAGATACTGCAGTATTGTTTTTTGAATGCAAAATTTAGAGATAAGCATCTAAATTATGTGATGCTTATTTATTTTTTTAGCTACAAAACAGAATCTGTTATTGCATGATCAAATTAAATACATGTACATAATAGAATCATGGAAAGTTCATTAATTTACAATGTATCTGAAACACAATAATTCATGGTACAGGATAATATAGGAACATACCATCTTGATGGCCACTTCAAGGCCAGTTTTGATGGCGCGAGCACGGTACACACATGCGAATCCACCCTTTCCTAGGAGGTTCAACACCTGGTAGTCCTGTAAACAAGCAGGAAACATAAGTCAAGGGTCAATCAACAATTTTAAAAATACAAAATAAATACTGCACAAAAAGACATCTGTACCAGTATGAACTGAACAGAACATATATAAAGGTTTATAGATATACTGTACAAGACAGTAATAAGGGCTAGGTAATGGGGGCACTATGATACAATTTACAACATATATACAATATTCAATTATAGCCTAATCCAGGTATCTACCGAAGTTAAAGGCTACAATTGTTTTATTATTTTCAAAACAGTCATGTAAGCAATCTGAAAAAAAACCACAACAAAAAAGCTTTGGAAGCTGGACGGTGAGTTGTTTAGTGACACGACATAATTCAATTTTTAGAAACACCCAGTCCTTCAACAAAAATCATGCGCTCCAAGTCAATATCGGTTTTTATCAATGGACATGTGATGCACTCCTGGCCAATCAATTGTTGGGAATAATATGAAAAAATAATTATATCTGTTGTATGTTGTATAATGTATGTTGTACATTTCGTTTCCATCTCAATGAATCAACTCTGATTTCTTATCGAAGCATTTATTAAGTTTGTTTTCACTCACAGTACAATTACTGTAGTTGCAATATAAATGTGTCTTAACATGATGGTAGAGTACAAGGTATTTGTATAATTATCCAAGTATCACAACAACAATACATCAATATATCAATCAAACCAGCTTAACTAAATGTATACATACATGCATAGTGCAAATGAGTTTGAAAATGAAACTGAAATTATTATGTAAAACGAGAATGAAGTAATAATTGTACATGAAAGGCTGTCAACAAAAGCATCAATGTGTCTTACTGTACCTGTAGTGATTCCTCTCGCATCTTTTCTACACAAACATCATCTAATGCATAGATATCCCGTGGGGACATTACTTGATAGGGGCTCTCACAGTACCAACTATCTACAAAGCTACTTGTGTATTTCATAGCTTTGGAATATGTTTCACTGCATAATAAATTTCCCCAGTCACACACACACAAACACCAATCTTTAAATGCCAGACCTCTGATGTCCACACAAAAATAAAAGCGCACATTTCTCTACAAGTTTAATCTTGCTGGTTAATGTTGAATGAGACTAGGCCTCAGTGACAACGTGCTACCTGTTTGAGCAGGTTGTGCTATATAATCCTGTCATTGTGTACCTAAGGAATTAGCTGAGGATTACTGGCAGTGTGTCAGAGGGGTGGGCAGTTATAATGTGGCAATAAATAATGAGTCTCAATGACCCCCAATTGTCTTATCACTGGGCCATTGTGCTGTGCACACAGGTTAACAGGATCAATCCTCTACATACAAGCTCAGACATAGATGACTGACCAATGCATAACAAACCTAAACACATTTTCATTGGCGAATAGATGTGTTGAATACCAATGGATTAAATCACATGGTTGACAAGTCATAAATTTATTTAGTTTTCATTAATAAAAACAGAATCCATTTAAATACAAATTTGTAATATTACATTCATAGAAGTACATACTTTCATACGTACATGACATGATTTATAATGAAGGACGACCGGTCAAGAAAATAAACAAAACGTTTTACACCGTCTTAAACTTAAGTCTGCACTTCCCATATTAAAGTGTCCTGAAATTGTTCCAAATTTCAACAAATTGATTATTGTGATAAAATAAATGTTGGTGTCTGGGGTTTGTTATAGGTTTAGGTGTAACCTGTAAACTTTTTATTATTTCCTAATCTTTTTTTCATAAATGACTACATATAACTGATTATTTTATCATTAATCAATAACAATAATTGAATAATCTATTTTTTTTAAATTTATAACACATTCCCTGACTAGCCATACATTTTCACCATTTCATACCTGGCCATGAATATAAGAATTGACTGTCCTGTGTTTTTTTACTCTAGTTTCACAAAATAGATACTATTGCACATAAAATATTAAATTAAAAATATATTTTATGATTTTAGATTAAAATTCTAAAGAAATTCTGGTAATCCTGTTTCTAGTTGATATACAGAATGTAAATTATAATGGCGTATAAATAAAATTAAAATTGCTGACGACAACTTGGATTACATATGAAGTACCTGTGATGAAATTAGTTTTACCTGTGACGTTTCATGTTGCAGTATGTAGGACAATAGGACATGCTCCACAATGTACAGGTGATCATGACCCTGCCACAAAATACCATGTACAGTACCTTCACTAACTACCGTACATACAGGTTTGTATGCATATGTAAAGAACAAATGCAGGATTATCAATTTCTTTCTGAATTATGAAGTGCTGTATTAATGCAACGGATCATTTTCCTAAGTTTGATGCCAAAAAGAAAGCTGAAATCTGCAATAGGTGCCAAGAGTTTGAATGTCATTATGTACAATGTATGTCTCCAAAACAAGTTATATATCAGGGAGTGTATATATGTGTACAAAAGCCTGCTTGACATTAATATATATATATGTATATGCTGGATGTCTGATCTGCTTGCATTCCACCATATTAATTTATCTCTATATCTACATGTACATTATATGGTAATAATGCCAATTTTTGATCATAAAAATATGACAAATATATATTTATAGCACTAGCAAGTACATGTATATGTTTGGAGTTGTAAATATATATAAACTTTAATACAGCAGTGCAGTGTTTGAAATTGTACTCATAGACAAATAATTAAAGCATAAAAGTAAATAATTTTCATCAGATTAAACACAATTAAATAACCCCCCCCCCTTCCCCCCAAAAAAAACCCCACACACAAAGGAAAAACCCCATAATATTTCCAAATTTCCAAAACGGTGATTTTTTGGTGTGAAACAATCCAAAATGAAAAATTAATAATTCACTTAATACTCTGAAAAAATAAAAGGTACATCTGTTTATTGTTTTGCAATAAAACAAAAACTTAATTTTACAAACATTTGAATAATATGTTCATGAATTGAATGAAAGTGTAGCCAAAGTCAACTGCAACTGAACATTCATGACATGGTCAGTGATTTGTTGATCCTCATGAATAATAAATCATATTCAATATATATTTAAATCAGGGTGCATATAGAAAGCGAATTACCACACAGGTACATTTAGAGCTTGTATATATGGCCAATGAGGGGTGACTGACCAGCAGTGACCAGGACTTGACACACCATACCCAGTACACTGGTGAACATGTATATTATGTATGCTGTGTATGACATTCGTCGTTAATACCCTGCAGACAACATAGTCTAGTGTACAAAACGACCACTAATTCTAAGTAGTCTGATTAGGGAATTAACATGTTTTACAATACTTTTTTATGACTGAAAAATATGATCGATTGGGCCTTCATAGTTCATTTACAAACACTACAGTACATGTATATGTACGTAGTACACTGTTTGATCATGGTAACCACCTGGATTAATAATTAGGTATACAGATGTACATGTATACAAAATTGTTACATGCATACAGTAAATTGTTACATGTATACATTAAATTGTTACATGTATACGGTAAATTGTTACATGTATACGGTAAACTGTTACATGTATACAGTAAATAGTTACATGTATACAGTAAATTGTTACATGCATACAGTAAATTGTTACATACATACAGTAAATTGTTACATGTATACAGTAAATTGTTATAACCACCTGGATTAATAATTAGGTATACAGATGTACATGTATACAAAATTGTTACATGCATACAGTAAATTATTACATGTATACAGTAAATTGTTACATGTATACGGTAATCTGTTACATGTATACGGTAAATTGTTACATGTATACGGTAAACTGTTACATGTATACAGTAAATTGTTACATGCATACAGTAAATTGTTACATGTATACAGTAAATTGTTACATGTACAGTAAATTGTTACATGTATACGGTAAACTGTTACATGTATACGGTAAATTGTTACATGTACAGTAAATTGTTACATGCATACAGTAAATTGTTACATGCATACAGTAAATTGTTACATG